>NC_085863.1:9721113-9758613 GCF_034702125.1 Engraulis encrasicolus | reverse complement strand
AAAACTTTATTAATGCCTTGTGTGTAAATGTGTGTAAATACACGAAGCTAAGTAACAAACAATGCATCAGTTGAACACTCGTGGCACAATGCCTGCGGTTTTACTACCGTTCCTCCACCGAATGTAAACACACATCGGCAGAATCAACTGTCTTTACATGCTTGCATTTTCTGCTCGTGAAAACAGACTGGGTATGTCAAATAATGATACCACTGCATTGCCTTTGCAATTTGTGTGAAAATACCTAGCTAACCGGGATAGAAAGCAACATTGCTTAATAATGACCGCAGTGCACAATGTAGTGAAAGTAGCCTAATCGCGCAATTTCAAATGTGGCTGGCAACGAGACCTCGGACCTCGCAGAGCTCGCAGATGCATGAATACAAAATTGGTTCGTGGCCACTCCCACGCGACTTTTCACGCTCGCAGTTGCTGAAGTCTAATCTGACCTTAAGGGACAACTTCTTCCCTCAAGCCATCAAGAAGCTTAACTGCCGTGAACCGCCATAGATAATGAACCACTCCTCCTTCACTTTTCATCTGTTTTTTCAACCTGCCTTTTTTTTTTTTTTTTTTTTTTTACTGCGGAGACTTTCAACATTTTCTTTATACTTTTTTGGAAATCTCTTGAACAAAACACTTTTACTTTAAATTCTAGAATTCATTAGTAAATGACAACAATATCTTGTACCTTGTATTTTGGATATGAATGGCAGGTTTGATTTGGGACGATCATGGTTGTGGTGTGTTGTTGGTCAAATCATGGCAGTCTTTAGTGATGAAGGAATTGTGCCAGTTATCAGTGTTGTTGAGGCTGGAAGACAACGTTAAACCTGTGAGTTAGTGATAGGAGCCATAAGCCATGTGGAGGAGTTTGATTTCATGATGATCTCAGAGGTGTACTCTTCATTTTGCATGCTGAATCCATACAAAGAACCAGGTGACGCTAGTTTGTTTGCATTTACGGCTAGTGAACTTCAGGTTACTTGACATTAGCTAAGGCTAGCTGTTCATAGATGCCTGTGATTTTAGAGTCAAAAACATTTCAGGAAAGCAGAGCAGCGATTGTTTAGGAGGTGGTTGTGATTGATGTCATCTGATATATGTAGATCGGGGGGACTATGATCTGGGATGAGGGTTAATAAGCTGAAAAGTGTGAGAGAGGTTCGCTGATATTGATTGGTCATAATGCAGCAGGAATTCCCATGTGCTTGGGCAGGAAGTACACTACTGAAAGGTTGCTATATGATGTCTTGGCGAATGACAAATGTATGCACTGTAATCATGGAATATACGCTGTATGTTCTTTTTAAAAAATCATAAAGATTGATTTTCTGGCAAGGGAATCGATTTAACTCGCAAACATGATTTTTAATTCACATCCATTCTTTTCTTGCCCAGGCCTAATACGTACTACATCTGAGGGGCTCTCAGGGCAGGGCAAGGCCGATGCTGCTGCTGCTTAACATGTTGGCCCTCGGGCAGAGTATGTAAAACAGCATTGGCGCTCCCACCGCAATAACGATAATTGCATTTGGCTCCCATAATCATAACCATAATTAATGAGAACTGCATGGGAGAAACATCACAAAACATCACACTACTTTTCCCCTAGTTGGTCCATTGAAGCCCCAGCCTCATCTTCTTATGAATGATAGAGCATCTGAAACTACAATTCTTTTACATAGCACTGGCTCTAACAGAAAACCTAAAATGTATGACTCGTGACTTGCACTACCAGTCAAAAGTTTTAGAACTCCACACCTTTTCCCAGTTTTTCTTTCTCTGAAATTTCAATTTATGCAGCTAGCTTCCGTTTTTAGCTCATATTCACTTTGGGCCGTTACACTCATGACTCATTCAACCAATAAGCAGCAAGTTGAAAAAGGTAATCATGGAATCAATCAATTTCTAGCCAATACAATACCTTGCACTGAGCAAATACTTTTATGCAAAGTCATTCGGATTTGACCTAAATGCAATCAAGGCCTTTGACTAATATGAAGTAGCCACCTAATATGACATACAGCCATTTGTGGTTCTACACTGATTTACTCCCTGGGTGAGACTCCCCAATCACAAATCAGTGTGTGTGTGTGTGTGTGTGTGTGTGTGTGTGTGTGTGTGTGTGTGTGTGTGTGTGTGAGAGAGTGTGTGTGTGTGTGTGTGTGTGTGAGTGTGTGTGTGAGTGTGAGTGTGTGTGTGTGTGTGTGTGTGTGTGTGTGTGTGTGTGTGTGTGTGTGTGCGTGCGCAGAGAGCTACAGCTCAGTAGGGTCTTCAGTCCCACTGAGCAGCATTGCAGCTCAAGTGGCTCTTGTTGCTGATTGGTTGAAATGAAGCCATTAAGACATGGTCCCTGTAAGGGCCAAAACATACCAAGGAGAAACGGAACGGTCCCGGGACAAACGCGGTCTTTCTGCTTAGTTTTGGCCGGCATGTTTTTCTCTGCCTTTCACACTGACAGCGTCGGCGTGCGCGGCCAGTCCTATTCAAAACCCTCCCCACAGCCAAAGCTAGCATGCTACTTTGCCATTCATTTGAATGAGACACCGCCGGTCGCCGGCGTGAAAAATACAGTCGAGTTCTATTTTCCAAATGCAGCGCGGCGCGGAGCCGGCTCCCGCGCCGCTGACGCTCGACTACCGCCGGTTGGTGTGTAAGGACAGATATGTTTCAATGTATTTTCACAGACGCCGGTAAAAAACGCGGCCGTTCCGCGACGCTTGATAGTGCAGGTTCAATTGTCCCAAAAATAAGGTTTAGGAACATTTCATATAGATTTTTCCAAATTGTGTTTTTTATCAACTACAGACCCCATAGTCTTCGGATCCACCTGTTTCCAATTTTTTTCTGAAGTGGAAACGCCCAAAATCCAAGATGGCGGATATATGGTCATATTCTAACACAATTGAATGTAATTGAAAGAAACATATCATATACATTTTTGGAATTGGTGTATTTTATATTTCTTACACCCCCTGAACAAAAAACAACCCGTTTCCTCCCCCGCCCCTTAAGTTTTAGTACCAAAATCCAAGATGGCTGACATGACATATAGCATAAATTATGTATTTGGTGTTTTAAGGTCTCTAAAGTCATTGTTTTTTTCTTGTATTTGTAATATTCACGATGGATGAAGGACTGTTCAGTAAGCCATTACATGAACAAGAAAATCCAAGATTGCTGACATTATAGCAAAATAAGGACATTTTGGTGTTTTAACCCATTAAGACATGGCGTTATACATTTTCTGCTACCAGAATGGCAATGACCAAGTCGTAGTGCATTACTAAAGGCCCTGTGTCATGTCATAGTATTGTAGTGCTATGGTAGTTAACTTTCAATGACTATTACAGCATGCCACAGGAGGTAAGGCGTGCATTAAGGGGCATTAAGCCATTCTGCAGTATTGTATGCCTATTGGTAATATTTTGATAGGCACATAGCTGTCATTACATGAAATGTTATCAACATTTATCTCATATTTTGCCAAAATTCAATATGGTGTCCAAAAACCCTTGAACTAGCAAATAACCTAGATCTCATCTATATCTGAACTGACCCCTGATCTCAATAGCATAGCAGCAGGTGGAGCCGGTGTGATTCATGACAGGAGTGGAGCCCTCTGTCCATCCCCATGATGCCTCAGTCTCAGAGGTAGAGCATTTGAAGTTTGGGATGACACACCTTAAATGTTGTGCACAAAGATTGGCTTGCAATTTGCCAGTTGCAAAAAAGGCCAGTTGCCTCCGACTAAACTCTACAGACTGATCAGGAAGTACAAAAAATCCTATTAATTCATTTCATAGAACTATCCAGAAGAGGGCAGTCATGGGTGAGCAGGTAGGGCGTCAGACTTGCATCCCAGAGGTTGCCGGTTCGACTCCCGACCCGCCAGGTTGGTGGGGGGAGTAATCAACCAGTGCTCTCCCCCATCCTCCTCCATGACTGAGGTACCCTGAGCATGGTACCGTCCCACCGCACTGCTCCCCATGGGGCGCCACTGAGGGCTGCCCCCTTGCACGGGTGAGGCATAAATGCAATTTCGTTGTGTGCAGTGTGCAGTGTTCACTTGTGTGCTGTGGAGTGCTGTGTCACAATGACAATGGGAGTTGGAGTTTCCCAATGGGCTTTCACTTTCGCTTTTTTTTAAGAGTGGGCAATAGGACTACCTCATTCCACACATGAATATAGAGAGAATACTCTGTCGCATCATTGAGGTAGACATGGGCGCCAAGCATTGACAGCACTGACAGGGGCCCTTATGGAGGCCCAAAAATCAAATCTTTGGTGGGGCCCAAAATGTCTGGAGGCAGACATAATTTACATTCACACTTGTGCCACCAATACTTCATGATGCCAAAGGTCTTACAAAGGTATGATAGTTTGGCCATTACTAGGGTCATGGGTGTACACTGACTGTCATGCCAAAGAGCCTAGTTCTGTGAGCAGTCTGAGAGCATGGCGAGATTGTTGGAATTGGAGGAATGCAGCATCCCAGGCAGAACATTTGGTTTCATAGCCTTCAGATAAGCTGAAGCCGACCCTGAAGCAACTTTGTAGGCCTTGGCCTTGACATAGGCAGCCAAACCAGTGCATATGCAATGCTACTGTACAGGTAGCACTGCATAACAGGTACCTGTTTTCGACCTGCACAAAATCTTATGTGCTTAAATTCACAAATGAATGGCTTTATAGACCTGATCATATTGATTTTGCTATATGAAATGTCGGCCATCTTGGATTTTATGGAGTTTATGTGATGGCTGACTTCAGTCATGTAACAAATATTACCAATAAAAGTCAAACAATGGCTGAATAGACTTAAAAAATACTAAATATGCCAATTTTGCCAAATATGATGTCAGCCATCTTGATTTTCCCACTAAAAAACAAGCAAAACATTGGAAACAAGTGGTTTTCTATGAAATGTAAAAAAAAGGATTATGAAATTAAAAAAAAAGATTAACTGAGGAAATTCAATCCTTAAAACAGCATTAATGGCGAATGCTCTGTACACAATGGCAGCCATCTTGGATTTGCCACTAAGGGACTGTACGTTATTTACCGGGGGGGGGAGGGCTGGTGCGCTGGAAGTCCGGTCAAAAAAAAAAATCATGGCCCCCCCCCTCCACCTCAATTTTTTTCGCCATGGCCCTCCCCCGACTTCAATTTTGTTTTCCCATGGCCCTCCCCCTACAGGTAAAAAAAAATAATATGTAAAATTGGTAGATGAACAACCATCATGAGAACAGTCAGAGTAGCCTACATCAAGGGCGGTTGTCTGCACTATTATGTGCTATCGATATCAGTGGATACCTATGAGAAGCCACTAGAATCTACCTCTGCGGCTGCATGGGATGCCTTTTAACTCCACTGTCACCAAGACAAATTGCCTTCACTATTGTTTTTACGTGTTAAGTAATAATAATGATAATAATAAAAACTTCCATTTCAATACCAATGTCCGAGTTGTTACTACTGTAAACTACAAAGTGGAGAGAGTTTCCCCACCGCAGCTTCAATATTTCCCTGCTCGACAAGCAGCGCCTTTCACAAAGTACGTTTTACATGTTCAGCACAGTAGCGAAGCCAGGGACGCAGGAACTGGTTTTGACCAGGGGGTGCTGTGAAAAAAAATCTGTTTTTTAGATGCAATTTCCTGCGTTCTAATCAATTTTAGGGTGAGGAATGGCGAATCACATCTGAATAACTTCCTCATGTTTTATGTAGCCTAAACAAGGATGGGTAGATTTACCTTTTTGTTAAACATCTCACTTTGACATTATTAATTTAAGTTCTTCTTGCGGAAGGGAAACGCGCACCTGATGTGGAGGTGAGGGCGTGTTCAAGAGCAAATCGCGCTGCCTTGACAGTTTGTCTCAGCATGGGCAGTGTGCAATGTGTGAAATTAGAAGAAATGCTTTGACTAGGCTATGCGATGCACTCGTGAGAGGTGACCGGGCTTTCAAATAATTTAGATTTGCGACTGTGGATCTCAAGGTGCATCTCGATCAGGACCCCTGTCCTGTCTCCCAGACCGCGCATAAAAGCACGCACGCACACACACACAGGCATAGCTCTACCTTCCCGAATGTGATACACTTTGACGGCCAAAGAGTCCGGGATGTGATCGGAGCAAGAAGTAGGCTAAGCGCCAAAGCAGCTCGAGCCATTGCTGGCTATTGATACAGGGAGAGTGAGAAATCCACCTTTAGTTTGCATTTAACGTAGGCCATTAGGCCTCTTTAAGACGCATTAATAGGTGGTGCTATGGTGGTCAAATCAGCAAAATGGAACAAATTGCCAAAACAGAACCAGTACAACATTCCAAAACATCCAACAATAGCACAGCCATTACACACCGCGGCAATTCAACTTTGACAACTGATGATAGACAAGCCAGGCACACCAGCTGTGCTCTCCTTCAGATTCACCCCATAGCCAACTCCGAGGCTAAGCTAGACTACTTCACCAGCAACAGGCAAGACCTAGCATACCAATACACGCTTCTACGAATCCAATCTCCACAGCAAGAAACAAAAGTCACTTCTTACCTGACACGATGCACAACTTTGGTGACATTCCCTTCTCCCGTCACGCTTTAAATGTAGGCTACACAATTCCTTGCTTAGTTGGTCCGTTTTTGTTCACCAAAGTGACGAGACTTCTCTTCACAACAAGTTAGCTCCTCCAATGGTTTCAAGACCGTATATGATGCATGGCCAACACATCGCCGTTAATACCACTGTTATTACTACCTTGACACCACAAGCTAAACAAAACAAAATCTCCCGCGTCACTGCACCGTTCTACCAAAGTACGTCTAGGCCTAGGTAGGCCTACTGTTCATTCCGGTCTGGTTGGGGTCTAAAAGTTTTTTGAACACAGATGTAAAGCACACGGCGGTGCCAATAAATAAAATCATGACTTACCAGAAGCTGTGACCTGACCACCAGTTGACTACAACACCTCTCCAAAATTCCTCTGGAAATGCCCATCCAATTCGTTGTCAAAACTTCCCAAACTGTTTAGCCCATATAGTTCACCTCAGCTAGTTATTTGCTCACGGGCATTTTCTATGATGCTCAATGTTCCCGTAGCACTAGCAATAGGCCTACAGTGAAAGAGAGTCAGCGCGGGCAATCTACAGTAGCTGCACCTGATAGTTTTTTGACTACAGATACACGCTTCAGTGCTATAGTATGCACCGGGACCTTGCATCGCAAAGCGATGTGTTTCAGAGCATTTTTTATTATTATTTTAAAAAAGAAATAAAAATAAAATAAAATAAATTCGTTTTTTTCCCATGGCCCTCCCCCTAACTCCGATTTTTTTCCCCATGGCCCTCCCCTCCACCTAATTTTTTTTCATCATGGCCCTCCCCCCCCTACGCACCAGCCCTCCCCCCCCGGTAAATTACGAACAGTCCCTAAATATTAAAGAAAAAATTGGAAACAGGTGGATTTGTATTCGGGGGGTCCTGGAAGTAAAAAAAATGCTGAATGGAAAAATCTATATGAAATGTTCCTAAACTTACAACTGGACCTGCACTATTACCGCCCTGGTGTGTAAGACCCCTAAGTGGTAATGCATTAGGCTACTAAAGGCACTGTGTAATATCAGTGTGTTGCACTATGGCAGTAAAAACTTTTCAACAACTATTACATTGTGACACCGGTGGGAGGGCGTTCATTATGGGCAGGGCTGTGCTGGGGGAGAAATAGGGCCCGGGCACTTTTGGCTCAAAGGGGCCCCTCATAGGGAGAAATAGGGTCCGGGCACTTTTGGCTTAATACCATAACCCATGTTGAATAAATGACAAAGCATTTACACTAATATATGCATAGAAGCAACAGAATGTAAGTGATACACAAGACAGTTATTCTATATTTGACTGAAGACAAATTGAGGAATAAAATGATAACTAATGAGTTTTCGCAGGAAACAGAGTATCATGTGACTCCCTCTCGTGCGGGCACTCGTGCGGTTGGGTCACCAAAGCTTACAATGGTGAAAATATGGGTCCCTGAAGAAAAAGGTTGGGAACCACTGCTTTAGAAGATGGAGACAGGAAGCCCGTGGGAGGAAGATGTGAGGTGGAAACGACCCAGGCTGGACTCGAACCCGGATCCCCATGTACTGTACATGCAAGCCCCAATTATCGCTAGCACTGTCTATGAGCTCCCTCTCAAGGGCTTATCAAAGTATTGGAGGGCGCTGTGGCACAGCGCGCTAAGCCCCCAACATTTGGGCTTGCATGCCCACTCACGGGGACCTCGGTTTGAGTCCGGCCGGGGTCATTTTCCGATCCCACCCTGTCTCTCTGTCCCATTCGCTTCCTGTCACCATCTTCGACTGTGCTATCAAAAAAAGGCATAAAAGCCCCTAAAAATATATATTTTTAAAAAAAAGTATTTATAAAGTCAAGTCAAGTCAGGTCACATTTATTTGTATAGCCCAATGTATACGGAAAGGCAACTCAATGCGCTTCACAAACGACCCAAAACAATTAAAACCATGCAAATGTGGAGTTAAGACAAAATAGAAGATAGTAAAAACAAAATTAAAACAGTGCAAGCATGGTGTTAAAAAACTATACTGAAACAAAACTGAACTTTAATAAACGTAAAATGATTAATCATGCATGCATGGCACTTGTGATGCAATTAAAAGAATAAAACAATAATAAAAGTGTGAATCACTGGAGCACATCTGCAAAGAGCTTGGTCTGAAGTCTGGATTTTTTTCAATAACTGTAAATGCTCATAGTAAATCACACATTCATAAATACACGATAAGTTGAGGTTTAGGCTAGTCTTCAATGATTATTTTTAGGAATATGATAGGATATGATAAGGATTGTGACAAAGGTAATGCATTTCCTGAAATGGTATTATATTAAAAGTCTTAGAAGTCTTTTAAAATACTACCTGTAGAGGTGTAGAATCAGTTTAGAATGTGTAATGTATTTGTTTGTGTTAAACAAAAGCAGAATGTCACAACACTCACAGATCCCTCAGGCATGCATTTAAAACTTTCTGTGTGTGAAGTCATCGGTGAAATTCCAATACATTTTCATGCGAGACGGCAAATTAGATAATGGATTTCAGTTACTTAGTACAGTGATCTGGAAATAAGTACTTAATATCAGTGAATGAGAAAAGTAACACGCTCTGAGGGTTTTTCCCTCCAGTTGTGATTCCTACTGCTATTTCTGATGGGAATGTTGTGCTGGACTGGGATAAATAACCGGGCCGGGCATTTTCAGCCAAGACCCACCAGGCATTGAGAGAGAGACAATGAAGCATGTGACATCATGTTTAGTCATCCACCATTACACGCTATTTCGACCACAACAGTCAAGATGAATGTTTAAATCCAAGGTCCGCTGTAGCAGCGTGAGGACTGATACCACTACATTGAGGGGAGGACCAGTCCAAAATCACCAGCAGTCCACTGGGCAAATGCCATGGGCGCAGATAGCGGGGGGGACGGGGGGCACATGACGTACCCAGATTTTCATTCACCTGAACCGTCAGCCTCACTTTTATGAAGAAAATATCTGATTTCTGCCTTTGCATTTTGCAATGTGCGAAATAGCGCCTCCCTGGACCATTCACTTTCATATGTGGCAAAAAAACGGTATTACACTCAAATGATGGATAAAGGGCTCTGTCAGCTAACTCAACAGTGACACCAGGTAGCGACATAGAATCTTTATGCTTGCTATGGCGTGGTGAGGTATTGCAGAAGCAAATTAATTGAAGTAAATCTATTTTTTAATTGGCTAACAGCCACTGAAGTCCCAGATTTGAAGCACTATAAGCTTTTTGCTTCTCACGGTGATTGGCTTGAGTTGACAGGGCTAGATTAAGGAAGTGGAGCTAAGAGCAGACGTCATATTTACATTACATTTTAAGTTAATCTCGAAGACAGCCCCTTTCTTGTTGGCTATGATGTGGATTACAGGATTGTACAGGTAGCTGTTAATACCTGCTGGGCATTGCTGCCTGTCGCACCTCCTCCGGTGCCCATGGGTCAGCGAGAGGAAATAAGACTTGTGACACAAACATCTTTATTGTATAAATTACTAGACAAACAGGGAATACACATTCACATTCATCATGCATGCACAGGAGGTGCCTTCCTCAACCACCTTCGCAGGTAGCTGTAGCCCCACGCCAGAAGCAGATGTCGTCAGGTGGTGTCCAGCCTTCTCTGCTGTGTTTCGGCCCTGAACCACAACACCGCCAACTCCGGCTAGTAGGCCAACAGTGAGTGGCCAGGCTCACTGCCCATCTGCCTCTGGCGTACAGCTCACACCAACAATACATACGTTTCATACATTTGATAAACATAAAAAATAAATAATACAAAGAAAAAAAAAACAAAAACAAAAAAACAGTGCTGAGTGAAAGGTGCCGAATGCGCTGAATGCTTACTGACGAGTTGTTTGTGAGGCAGTTGAGCTGTTTGGTGTTCTTTGGCTGCTGGCTATAACCCCCTTTCAATGCAGCTGTGCTCGGGAGCGTTGGTTGCTGGGGTGACAACAGTGTTGAGTGAAGTGAATGCGCAAGCCGGTTGGGAGATAGGCTTGCTGTTCCCTGCAGCTGCTGTCTGGGGGTTAGGTGTTCTTCCCCCAGTTTCTGTCCTTCCTCCGCAGCCAGAGCCAAAAGCTCCCTTTCTCCGCCTCCTCTGCCAGTTCCTTTGTTGCCTTAAGCTTCTTTCCAGTGACTCCCACGTCCTTTAGGAGGCGTAGAGTCGACAACCCCATAAAGCCTCTGCATCCAACCTCCACTGGGTAGATGGTAGTCTTCCAACCCGCCTCTCGGCACTCAGCAGCCAGCTCAGAGTACTTGGCCTTTTTCTGCTCGAAGGCAGCCTCGATTCCTTCCTCACTTGGCACGGTGAGTTCAATGAGGGCCACCGCTCTTGCCTTTGTGGACCACGCCACTATGTCTGGGCGGAGAGATGTGGTGGTAATCTCTGTGGGAAACAGAAGCTTCCTGTCCAAGTTGACCTTCATGCTCCAATCCTGGCCGAGACTGAAGGGCCTTGATGTTTCTCTTTGCCTGATGCTTCTGATCCCTCCTTCCGCGACAAAGGTGGTGGGGTCCTCTGTCGGCGATGGTATTCTGCTATCCTGTCTGCGCTCCTCCAGTACTTCGTCTAGCTTTCTCAAGACTTGGTCGTGGCGCCATCTGTAGCGGCCTTGTGATAGCGCGATTTTGCAGCCTGACAAGATATGCTGGAGGCTTGCATTGGGAGCATTGCAGAGTGCGCAACATTCCTCATTTCCAAACCACTGGTGGAGGTTCCGAGGACAGGGGAGCGTGTCATAGGTTGAGCGTATAAGGAAGCTGAGTCTTGCCTGTGGGATCTTCCACACGTCTGACCAACTGATGTTCCTGTTTGAGATTCCCTCCCAGGTTGTCCAGCTTCCCTGCCGTCCCTGAGACACAGCCTTGATCTTGTAACGGTCTTCCTCCATCCTCGTCACCTCCGCCACTACCATTTCCTTCCCTTCCTTGCAGTGGACCAGAATCTTGGTGCATCTCCCCATCCTAGGCCTGCTCTATCTACCTGCACTCTGCCCATGATTTCCTTGTGCTGCAGTGTATTTCTTCCGAAGAGGCCAGCTTCAGATAGGCAACGTGGCAACCCCAACCACTTTCGTATGAATGAGTTGGCTTTCCCATCCATCTTAGTCACGGTTGATGAGGGGATCTCGCTCATTTTCAGGGGCCACATTATCCTCTGGTAGAGTGTAAACTGGTAGCACCAAACCTTGTACTTCCCAGGGAGTTGGCTTTGGTCGATCCTTGCCAGGCCGTCACATAGCTGTTTCATGACGGTCTTCCCCATCTGTTTATCAGATAGTTCTGCAGTGTACTGCCTCCCCAGGCTTCTGATGGGTTGCTCGGCAAGAAGTGGTATCTTTTCCCCTCCGACAAGAAAGGTGGTGCAGTCATTCCTGACTCCTTTCCTAAGTGACAGGCTGCGAGACTTAGAGGGCTTGATCTTCATTCGTGCCCATGACATCAGCTCGTCCATCCTCTTCAGCAGTCTTGCTGTACATGCTGCTGTTTGCAGGAGGGAGGTGACGTCGTCCATGTAGCTCCTTAGTGGGGGAAGCCTCTGACCGTTTGGCAGTTTGATCCCTCCGACCATTTGTCTTGCACCGATGAGAATAATCTCAAATGCTGCTACAAATAGTATCGGAGAAATCGCACATCCCATTGCGATTCCGACTTCAAGTCGTTGCCACCCAGTAGTGAAGTCTTGTATGGAGAAGCACATCTGCAGGTTGTTGAAATACTCTGCTACCAGGGTCTTGACACAGGTGGGCATGTGAAAGAAGTCCATGGCGTAGTTGATCAGTTGGTGTGGGACTGATCCATACGCGTTGGCAAGGTCAAGCCAGATGACGTGCAGGTCAGTCTTTTCCCTCTTTGCCTTCTGAATCTGGTCCCAGATCATTGTGGAATGCTCTACGCATCCAGGGAATCCTGGCACCCCTGCTTTCTGACAGTTGGTATCAATATAGCCATTCTCAAGCAAAAACTGTGGAACGGGAACGATGGTGGTGCAAACGCATGGATTAATAAAAATTGGGATTTACTACTTTCAAGACAACGTTTTAAGGTCAATATGGGTTCATGTTCGCTGTGACGCTGTTTGTAGTTGCTAAAGTTACTGATGTTAATTGTTCAGAGGGATTTTTTGATCTCTGTTGTGGGCCTGTTTTCGAGTGAAAAGACAGCTTTGTAGGCCCTATGACCATGCCATGACAACTGTCAATCAAGTAGCCAACGCAGGTAGCTGTCGTCTTCCCTGTCCCTTGGTGTGTTGCCTATGCTGCTGTCACCATCTGACTTCATTTCTTTTTTACTGAGCACCTTTTTTTCGAATGATGACTGCGGTGGTGTCATTCTGTTGGGTGGATTGTTGTTAAACGTGTGGATTGCATTAAGTGGTGGAGTGAAGAATGCAATATGAAACGCAGCGTGGTAGAAAAATGACTGTAGCAGGGACTGGGAGGTTGTCTGAAGAGGTCAAGAATCATCATTTAAGAGCGCCGCTTTTATCAAAAATGTCTAATGGGGGAGACCATAGTTTGACTTGGTTACCCAGTTTCTAGTTTACCAATATATCACACGCCCCAAAACCGCGCCTTGACTTAAATTATGTTCACATGCAAAACCACCGCGAGACTGGTCGTCTTATAATATCTACAGCGATAAATCACACACTGTTGCATAGCCTGCTGTAGGCCTACATTAGTACAACGTGAAATTTGTTTACACAGTTGTCCTGTTAAAGGTTGAAATGGTTGGGAAAGTAGCACTTGCTGATGGGATGGGAGAGGTGTGTTTAAGCGCGCACGGGGGCGGTGGGGGGGGGGGTGGGGGGGGGTTCTTAGTGGGAGACTTGTGCACATTCTGAGTAGAAGCTGGAGCGGTTTAAACATTTGTGATTCTTTTTTTTAATCAAAATTTAAAAATGGTTAATGTAGGCCTAGTAGACATAGGCTACTAAAGCAGATACAATTATTTAGCAGAAGATTATATTGTTGGTTGGTTGGTTGTGAAAATGCATAGAACTAATACATTATTTCTACGGTGAAAATGTCCCCACCAGTTCTTAAAAGCTATCTGCGCCCCTGGCAAATGCCCTGTATGCCTTATGGCCAACCAAGCCATGTGGGAATGCGTGTTCATGACTTTACTTCTATGATATTTTGGTTGACATGGACTGGACAGAAACTTCTGCTGTCGGCTGCACCGAGGTAAACGCACAAACCATATGATTAAATTAGAGGAACTCAAGTGAGGTTGCCAGAGAAATGAGGTTTGAACACCATTGGGAGTAAATGAAGTGAAACATTGTTTTTTAAATATGTTTTATGAGAGAGAGAGAGAGAGAGAGAGAGAGAGAGAGAGAGAGAGAGAGAGAGAGAGAGAGAGAGAGAGCAGGGGGAAGCCAATTTTTGGCCAGATCTCAATGAATAAGAATGACTGAAGGAGTGAGAGAGAAAAGCAATTGCATTTGATACAGTCAGATGATTTTTCCTTCAGAAACAGACGGGAGTCTTGTATTAGTATTGATCCACCTGTTTCTAAACACAAACAGTGTTCATGAAGTGGGTCGCGTCTAATGCTGTGCTTTCTTGCACCATGGAGCCTAACAGCACACACTAATGTTCTCTCTGTTTCTTTTTGCTCCCTCCCTGCGTCTTCATTAGTTCTTTACCACTGGGCCCCAGCCTCCCTTCTCAGCGTACAGTGTTAGAGGTGCTATCCGTGGAGCTAGCCAATGGACGATTAAATTGCTGTGCTGCCCTGACTGATCCAGGAAGGGGCGTATTGATTGGCCAGTGGATTGGGTGGTTTTATGGGCCCTGCCTCGGCCAGATCGTTTATCAGATGTGTCAAAGATCTGCTTCAGAAATAAAAAATCCCTGCCACAGTTCCCGTTCAATGCAGGCGATTCCATTGTGTAAACAGTCTACCTGTCTTGAGTTCACATGAAGAACAGCTGTTCAAATGTGCAGATCAAATTTGTGGCAAGGTTTTGACTTTTGGAAGCTAGGATTGACCTCTGTCACCACAGAGAAGCAGGTCAGATTAGAAACGTATTGTGCACATCCTGATATGAGGTGAACAGGTTCATACATTTAAGGAAGAAATGTACGCACTGATGAAGGTTTGATAGCTGAAACGCGTTTGCTTTTTGGACATGGTGGTAATATAAATAAATAACGAGACACAGTTTGTGAGTGCGGATTTTTCGTCCTTAAGTTGCTACATTTTATCGCGCACCTTAAGACTTTCGTTTTTTCCAAGAAGTTGAGCGCGTCCTTTGCCAAAACCTCAGGTTCATACATTACCTGCTGTATTCTAGCATACTCAGGCTGAGATGGGTCCAATCTCTGTCTGTCAATCTCTGCCTGCCTGCCTGTCTGCCTGCCTGCCTGTCTGCCTGCCTGTCTGCCTGCCTGCCTGTCTGTCTCTGTCTATGTGTCTCTGTCTCTGTCTCTGTCTGTCTCTGTGTCTCTCTCTCTCTCTCTCTCTCTCTCTCTCTCCCTCTCAATGCAGCATTGCGTCCTTGTGGTTCACCTAATGGTATAGCGAGGCCGCTCAGTATACAGTAGCATTGAATGGAAAAAGAATCATTGCAGAAACTCCATGAGAGTGAAAGACGCAGCAAGGGGGGTGGTGGTGGTGATGGTGGTGGCGGTGGTGAGATGAAGGGACAGAGAAAGGGAGAGAGTGAGAGAGAGAGAGAAACAGAAAAACAGAGAGGAGATAAGTTATGAGGCCATAATCTGTAATGGATTGGGCCCAAGCCAGCGCCGTATTGTATCCAAGAATAGTAAATCTAAGCGTCGTGGGTCTGGAGGGGTCACATTCCCATCCAGAAATGCACACACGCGCACACACACACACACACACA
Source organism: Engraulis encrasicolus (assembly GCF_034702125.1). Classification (NCBI taxonomy): domain Eukaryota; kingdom Metazoa; phylum Chordata; class Actinopteri; order Clupeiformes; family Engraulidae; genus Engraulis; species Engraulis encrasicolus. The sequence goes on along the minus strand of NC_085863.1, from coordinate 9,743,154 downwards.
CACACACACACACACACACACACAGAACGAGAGAGAGAGAGAGAGAGAGAGAGAGAGAGAGAGAGAGAGAGAGAGAGAGAGAGAGAGAGAGAGAGAGAGCGAGGGAGAGAGAGACCGTGATGTGTGCCAGTTTTTCAGTCTGAAGGCAAAGTTGGATTAACATGTCGACTATAGTGGGATTTAAAAATATGAATGTGAGTGACTTTTTATTCAAAGATGTGGAAATTTCCCTAAAGCTTCATCATAAAAGGCCCATAAAAAAGTGGCATTTTAACAAGTCAATTTCAAGGCACTCTATTCCAAGCAGGTTTTAGTGTGGCTATAAAAGTGTTCCGTGTGTTATTATATGTTACAGTGTAAATTAACTATTAATAAATAACATGAATAAATAAATCGATAAAATGCAATTGGTGTGCAAACTTTAACAGCAAGCAATGTCTGCTTATGTCTGCCAATATTTTCTATTTGCTACGTAAAATGCATCTTGCTTGAGATGCAAAATGTCCCTACAGTACTTTGGTTGTAGTATTTGTATTTGTCCTATACTTATTCTGGATAACACCGTCACAGTACATTATAAATTATTGATCATGATTCTTCGAAGGATGTCCTACTGTAAAACTTTGGCTGTCAATAATTTGAAATAGCCAAAGTAATGGTGATGATAAACGTACATTAATGTCACTTACTACGATTTAATGGCAATTCCACAAGCAACTGCTGCTAATGTGTGGATTTTTATGTTACTTGGCAGCTCCTTGCCAGCTAATTACCTCCGCCAAGGATGTTTTCTTTACTGTAATAAATTCAAAAATTATGAAAGCACTATAGGCTATGTTATCGTGTCTGTAATGTACTTTATAGACGGCCATAACCAATGTTATGTATCAGTTTGGTTCACCCAAATGCTATTTATTGCAAATGGTCTTAGTTCTCTAACTTCTACATCACAATACTAGGCCTCAGGGGCGTAGGCAGAAATAATAAAACAGGTGGGCCCAGTAAAAATCGGACGGGCCCAACCCGAAAGCGTGTAGGTAGATATTATAATACCGCGCTCAAAAATGATACTTTGACATTGAAATCATAGAAATCACAGAAGATGAACCAGACTTTTGACAAAATTATTAATTATTGCTCAGTGCTATGCCATTAATTATAGGTCAATGAGGCAACAGTTGACTGTCACGTGTGAATGGGGCGGGCCTGGATGTCAAGTGGGCGGGCCCAGGCCCACCCAGGCCCACCCATGGCTAGGCCTATGCTAGGCCTATATTATAGACTTATCTGTCAACAGTCATTCTTGGTCATGTTCATCTATCGTCTACCTCAACTCACAGAATATGTTTTTGCACAATTGACTTTTTATTTTTTCTGTCATCTTCATTTCCTTCTCCCAAAAATTACCAGCGTTGTATATGTCTTGGAATGTCCATATGGGCATTATGTATTACTGTATATGTATTATTATATTATATGTGTTATGACTAAATTTGTGGATTGATAAAGTTACTCTACTCTACTCTACATAAATGTAAAGTCGAAAATTGCAGCTACTTAGTTCAACCAAATGGCATAGCAGACAAATGACCTCCACTCTGAGCACAGTAGGTTGAAGCGAAAAGCAAAAGCCTACCTGTGAAACTCTCATTGTCATTGTGACACTCTCTGCACACAATAAAATTGCATTCATGCCTCACCCGTGCAAGGGGACAGCCCCAAACGGCGGCACAAGAGAGCAGTGTGACGGGGCGATATCATGCTCAGGATACCTCAGTCATGGAGGAGGATGGGAGAGAGCACTGGATAATTACTCCCCCAAACAACCTGGCGGGTCAGGAGTCGAACCGGAATCCCAAGAAGTTCTCTGAGGAAGTTTCCGGGACGAGGAAGGTTGTTCCGGGAACCTTAACATTTTAACTATGTACAGGATATTAAACTGGGGGTCAGTTACCCGGCAGGGGTTTGACAGATATACTTCAGGAGGGACCCTCGAAATGATTTCTTCCGGAAGATTATTGAAAAGTGCTCAAATAAAAGTAAATTAATGAATGAAATATGTCAGTGGTCCGTGTTGCTCTTAGGTAAGAGTTCCTTGAACAAAGAAAGACCCTTGCACTACACTACATGAACACGGTCAGATCAAAACAGAGATAGTGGCACCAGTGGTGTAGTCTACGTAGAATGCGGGTATACGCAGTATACCCACTTCAGAATTTCAGGGGTTTCAGTATACCCACTTAAAATTGATTGATCCATTATTTAGAATAGCACAAATATATACAGTATACCCACCACAAAAAACTAGACTACACCACTGGGTGGCACAGGGGTGGCACAGCAGAGATGTGAAAAACCTCAGGCAGTCAAAGTGCACCTACTGCTTCAGCTGAAGGTCTCAGATCTCCTCAACATGCAACACCATCTTTTCTGACCAAAGAGCTCAGATCCTCCCTCTGAATCCACTCTCTGAATAGGAAAGCAGTGTTTTGGACAACCTTAAGTTACAACACAAAACTTTAGATTTCAGAGGTTTGATTTCAATATACCAGTCTGTCTGCAAATCATTCTGCGTGCTTAATCCAGTGCTTTCCTCTGGCCTCCGATCTTCTGGATTAGTATCGCCTCTCCTCTTGTGCTGGGGATTTCCTCCCCGTTCAATATCCTGATTGCAAATGAGAGAGTAACGTCTGAATGATGTTTTTGACAGATATTGAATGAAAAAAAAGCACATCACAAGGAGAGAGGGAGGAAATAGAGTGCTTTGAAGGGGCTGCGCTGCTTGGCTCTGGCCTTGTCTGGGATCCCGATGCCAGTGAGAAGTGTGTGTGTGCGTGCGTGCGTGCGTGCGTGAAATGTGCTTCGCATCTCGATGCCAGTGAGAAGTGTCTGTGTGTGTGTGTGTGTGTGTGCGTGTGCGTGCTTGCGCGCGTGCATGCGTGCGTGTGTGAAATGTACTGCGCATCCCGATGCCAGTGAGAAGTGTGTGTGTGTGTGTGTGTGTGTGTGTGTGTGTGTGTGTGTGTGTGTGTGTGTGTGTGTGTGTGTGTGTGTGTGTGTGTGTGTGTGTGTGTGTGTGTGTGTGTGTGTGTGTGTGCATGCGTGTGTGCGCGCGCATGCGTGTGTGTGTGAAATGTGCTGCGCATCTATCCAACGACAGCATTCCCTACCATTTTGTCAAGCACACAATCATCTAAAACATCTTTGAGTTCTGTTTGCTGCTGGTAGTGTACCTTGTTGTTACAAAACAGAACATGCACAGTCTTGGGGCACACATGCCTATTGTAAATCCCAAACCTGATATCAAAGAGAGAGAGAGAGAGAGCGAGAGAGAGAGAGAGAGAGAGAGAGAGAGAGAGAGAGAGAGAGAGAGAGAGGGAGAGAGAGAGAGAAGAGAGAGAGAGAGAGAAGAGGGAGAGATAGAGAAGAGAGGGAGGGAGAGAGAGAGAGAGGGATAGAGAGAGAGAGAGAGAGAGAGAGAGAGAGAGAGAGAGATAGAGAAAGAGAGTTTGTGTCAGCGTGCATTCCAATATGCAGACTTCCGTTGTCTTCTTGTGCTTGTGGCCTCGCATTTTGCTGACGCCCCTCCTCCATGGAGAAAACCATAACGTTTCCCCGCTGTCAGCCTAGCCACAACAGTTTTTGAGGGACTGTCCTTCATTCACCATCCAGATTGCAAATGAGGAAAGGACATTAGAATTGTGCTTTTGCAAGATATTGAATTAATTTTCTGTGGTGGGTGACATCATCATGAGGTCACAAGCAGGCAAGTGAACAAGGGAGGATGGAAGTCCGCATATTGGAATGCACCTGTGTGTGTGCGTGCGTGCGTGCATGTGTGTGTGTGCGCGTGTGTAAATATATGGAGACAGCACTATAATGCTGACACGTCTGCAGAGTCTTCCTGTCCCCATAAACGGGCTATAAACTCAATGACGCCGCTCAAGCGTTATGTGGCCCCATAATCAGGGCTGGACTGGCCATCTGGCATAGCGGGCATTTCCAGGTGGGCCCTGCACCCTCATGGGCCCCTTTTTACATTTCTGAAAAAAGGGGCCCACGAGGGTGCGGGGCCCACCGGTGAGTCAGTTCTGTGCCGCTAATTATGAGGGGGTCCCTTTAAGCCAAAAGTGCCGGGGCCCTATTTCTGCCTATGAGGGGCCCCTTTAAGCCAAAAAGTGCCCGGGCCCTATTTCTCCCTATGAGGGGCCCCTTTAAGCCAAAAGTGCCGGGGCCCTATTTCTCCCTATGAGGGGCCCCTTTAAGCCAGAAGTGCCGGGGGCCCTATTTCTCCCTATGACGGGCCCTTTAAGCCAAAAGTGCCGGGGGCCCTATTTCTCCCTATGAGGGGCCCCTTTAAGCCAAAAGTGCCGGGGCCCTATTTCTCCCTATGAGGGGCCCCTTTAAGCCAAAAGTGCCGGGGCCCTATTTCTCCCTATGAGGGGCCCCTTTAAGCCAAAAGTGCCCGGGCCCTATTTCTCCCTATGAGGGGCCCCTTTAAAATGAAACCCCTTAAAATCAAGAGGGCTTCGCGACCCACTGTGGATCTTTGGCGACCCATAGGTTGGGTCCCGACCCATAGGTTGGGAACCACTGTTCTAAAGTCCTGTCTGATAAAGTCTAAAAATGCCCCCCGGCACATCAAATCCTATATTGTCGTGTCTGGCTTTGTTTCTCCTTTCTCCAGAGGGGATCCAGAAGAAACAGTTCGTTAAAGCCAGCCGTCGTCTCATATCTCTGAAGTTTAACTTCACAGAAACAACATCCATGGAAGTTAATATAAGCATAATCTAAATGTAAATCCATTGGAACGTAAAATAGTCATCATAGGACTATATTATGTCTTTGTTACCTCTTCATTCATAGCGGAAGCACCCTTGGTGTCCTGCTCCATAGGGAAATGGGTCCTGTTCCTAAGAACTGTAGCACTACGTCACTCGGAATACTTTGAATGTAACTAAATAAAATGTACAGTAATTTAATGGGTAACACTTTATTTTAGGGATACATCTATTAGTAACTTGAAAGGCATGTACTAAGCAAATGCTAAGGCCTACTAGGTCCTAACTAAGGTTAAATGGGTAATAAATCCCTTATTGTGCATGAACAAGACATTTGCGAATACATGCCTAACAAATGTTTCATTTTGCTTTGTACATGCCTTACAAGTTACTTATACAGGGACATTGTATGTATTAGTGCTAATAGATGTATCCCTAAAACAAAGTGTTACCATGCAATGTAGAGTACCAGCATTTCCTGTGCCCTGACGTCCTCTGTCCCCCGCTGTGTTCCAGGTAACGTATTTGTGGTGAGTCTGGCGTTTGCAGACCTGGTGGTTGCGTTCTATCCATACCCACTGGTGCTCTACGCACTCTTCCACGACGGCTGGTCGCTAGGAGACACACAGTGCAAGGTAAGACCAGTCCCTCCTTATATTACTCAAGCTCCAAAGAACACAGTCTTTCTTTAGATCAGGGGTTCCCAACCTTTTTCAAACTGGGAGCCACTCGAAATTGTCAAAAATGTTCGGTGCCCACCTCTGACCCAATTAAGAATAAAACTCAAATAAATCAACAACACACACCAAAATATGATTATTATTTTTGGAAAATGATTTCAAGGCCCACTTGGAATACCTTCAGGGCCCACCAGTGGGCCCCGGCCCATAGGTTGGGAATCACTGCTTTAAATCAAGTTGTCAGGGCTGGATTAATGCACAGGCTAGATATGACAGCAGCCTGGGGGTCCCAGCCGGCCAGGCCCCCCCCAATTGGCCAAAAAATGCAGAAATGTGACATGATACAAGTATTGAAAACTAGTCTGCTTGTCAAGTAGAGTTTTAAATTTTATTAAAACTCCTCTCCACAGTCGGCAGACATCTTTTCTTTCATTCCTGGCTTGAAATTATGATGCTGTCTGTGTGATGTTACAGAATTTGCCTTGTAGGGGGGCATAGGGCCCCAGTCCATCATCATCTGGCTCTGCATGTTGTCAGATGTTGTCTGTCGAGTCACGTCAACTCCTATATTGTCGTGTCTGGCTTTGTTTCTCCTTTCTCCAGAGGGGATCCTGAGGAAACGGTTCAGTGAACCCACCCGTCATCTCATATCTCTGTAGTTTAAACTTCACAGAAACAACATCCACTGAAGTTATATATGCGTATAATATTAGTCCGATCTGAGTGTAACTCTGTTGGATCTTAAAATAGTCATAGGCCTACTGTATATTATGTCTTTGTTCCCCTGTAGGCATCTCAGAATGATATTAGGAGTTAATAAAATCATTTGTCTCTGAGAAAAGAACATCAAATGGAAATAAGAACAGATGGTCTCCTTTGGGACATTGTGCTCTTAAATGTAACTTATACTCCTGAAGCGGATTTTTTTTTCAAATGAATTACTTTCATCTTAATCATTTCTTTAAATGGCATACAATTGGTCATTACAGCAGTAAATTTAGTAGTTCAGTAATCAGATTGCCTAAACATTGCAGATACTCGACTTTTCTTCAAAATCGACATCCTGGAGGTCTGTCCCTAGTCGACATGAGGGTGTTTTGATTAAAGAGGTCATTCAACCTTTTACTTCCTGTTTAGACAACTCCTAAATATCTTTTGGGAAAGCCCAACAGCCCCAGTTATGTCAAGATGCCAAGATGAGTTAACTTATATATTATTTTTTAACTTGCAAAATAGAGTTGAACATAACACAGAATAGCCAAAAACACGAAAAGTTGCCTACAGCCAAATGAGAACAACAGTGAAATGAAGTCAATCTTTACAGAGAAAGATTAAGAGGAAACTTGTTAAAAGTCTGATTGATATATTGGCTTTAATTAGGATACTTTATGAATTAAACATTTGGATCAACATTTCACAATCTGGGAAAAAAAAAACATAGCCAAACTGAAAACCTTCAGATTTCATGTTCATGTTCTGGATTTATCGAGACTTAGCATGCCAATAGTATTTCTACAGTTTATAGGAGAATGTCCTAAAAGCCTGGTAAAGTTGAGCATGGTAAAGTGAACAAAACATGGGCTGAACTGCTGTTCTCAGATTTGTCACATTCTAAGAAAGAAGAACCGCAAGCTTGCAGATGTGATCAGATGTTTATACCCAGTGTGTGTGTGTGTGTGTGTGTGTGTGTGTGTGTGTGTGTGTGTGTGTGTGTGTGTGTGTGTTTGTGTGTGTGTGTGTGTGTGTGTGTGTGTGTGTGTGTGTGTGTGTGTGTGTGTGTGTGTGTGTGTGTGTGTGTGTGTGTGTGTGTGTGTGTGAGGGCGGGAGAGAGAGAGAGAGAGAGAGAGAGAGAGAGAGAGAGAGAGAGAGAGAGAGAGAGAGGAGAACAGGGGGAAGCGAATTTTGGCCAGATCTCAACACGCCACTTTTAAACTAGGTTGGTCTGCTTGGTTGAATGAAAGTGATGTAGCCATGGATCATAAATATAATTCCCGTCTCTGTGTTGTGGCAGTGGGGGAGCCTGCTCAAACAAATGAGCCCTTACAGGAACCTCAAAGAGCCATTGGATGGAAACTGTTCCATCTCATTGCACTGTCTTGCTCTTTTCTCAGACACTAAATCAAACCTCATTGTGTAGGCTTAGCAGGTGTTGGGAGTGATTGCAGGGAGGAAATGAGACAACGGAATACGGTACATCATATAAAAGGATGAATAAAATATCGAGAATTGAGAATGTTTGTTTAGTCAAAGCCAGTCTTTGGAGGAACAGGACTGCATTACGCCACTGCGACTGTGGCTGGTGAAGTGATAAACCTAGTTTAGTGTATTCATGTTTAGCTGTACGATGGGAGCGTGTCCACTAAACAAATGACATGGTGGGGGCGGCGTCCGCACCAATGTCTTTTTCTGAGCGCTTCCCTCTGTGCGTAATTCCAAGAAAAGTAATGTGAAAAGGAAGAAGGGAGTCGCACACAAGAGCTGAATGCAAAGTCAAAACTGTATTAAACAAAGCCGAATAAAGTAGATACAACCGACAGACAAACTGGGAACACTGATGATGGGCTAGACCAAAACATTTGTCCCTTGTCTGTCGGTTTTATTTACTTTATTCGGCTTTGTTGAATACAGTTTTGATTTTGCATTCAGCTCTTGTGTGCGACTCCCTTCTTCCTTTTCACTAAACAAATGCCGTGAATGACAAAATACCAACAAAGGTCGTCGTCTGCGCCTGCACTTAACACCTGTATATTGCTTTGTGCGTGCACTCCCAAAAAGTAGATAATGGAAAAAAGGATGCACACACAAGGCTTGTGTGAAAAAGTGTATTGAAGCCGAGATTTAACAACAGAAGTCAGAGGTTAACTGGAGAAACAGACGTTTCGGAGCTACTGGAGACATTGAGAATGGACTAGCTCCGAAACGTCTGTTTCTGCAGTTAACCTGAGACTTCTGTTGTTAAATCTCGACTTCAATACACTTTTTCACACAGGCCTTGTGTGCCACTCCTTTTTTTCCATTATCTTGAGTGATTACTAAACAAATGCCAACATGATTTCTTTCCATCATGTTTATGGTACGCTGTGGGTTAAATTCAAAATGTTATATCCAGCATATTACTGTGAGACAAAAGTAACATTATTACTTTTCAAATTTACATTTTTCATTTATTTTATTCTAAGTGGCCCATGTAAAAAAAAACTACAAAGTACTGGTGTCAATGGCTGTCCTTGCCTTGTCTTACGAACTTTTCTACAATTGGTCTTAGAACCTTAGCTAAACAATTTTCAAGAAAAATAGCCTATATATGATCACTGATTTGTCGTTGAATTTGGTAAAGAACAATCAGGTAACATCATCCCGATTCCAACTGTCTCATGCTAACGTAAAATCAAATGGTTCAAAAAAGATGGATAAAAATTGCATTTGAGTTTAGCGGAAACACATAGAAAGTAGAAAATATATCAGTAAAAAAAAAAACCTCTGAATAAAATCTAAACAATGCGGTGTAGTCTATCACCTCTTTCCATCTGTCTGCACATATTGCAGTATAATCTCAGACATGTGTCTCTCTCTGATGTCAGACAGATTCGATTTAGTCCGAACACGTCAGCATATGGACCAGTGCTGCGTAATGCAGAATTCCATCCATTTATCCCGGCTACCCCCATGCGTACATACTGTCTGTGACTGTCCTATTTGTCTGCAGTGGGTCGATCACCACCAGACAACCAGAATTGGAAAAAGGAGTCACTTGCAGAATCAGCAGCACATGGCCCGGGGCCACTGCAAAGACTGAACTCTGGGAAACATGGGGTCCTATACAGCACTTTGTAGCCTCTTTGTGCAGATGGGCCAGTCGGTGCGGCAGGCCCATTCACTCATTGCAAAAAAGACTCAATTACATCATAACAATATTGCTGTCACATTACTGGGAGCCTAAGTTAACAGATTAAGACTTAGTCATTACAATTGTGTTGACAGTAAGGCTATAACATAGGCTCTGCGCAAAGTGGTTAACTTTACGTAAGGGAGTTACTTTCTGTAAGGTCAGTTAAGGTAAGGTAATATCCTTAATTAATAAACTATTACGGCCCTGCCGTGGCCAAACGGTAGGGCACTCGTCTACCACACGGCTGACCTGAGTTCGGTTCCCGGCCCAGGTCGTTTGCCGGCCCTTCCCCATCTCTCTCTCCCCACTTTGCCGGCCCTTCCCCACTGTTCTGTCATAAATAAAGTCAGGAAGACCAAAAAAAAAAATGTTTTAAGTTAATTAATAAAGCATCTGTAATCTACTCTATTCTTCTATTACGTAAGTAAATGTTGAGGCAAAATAATGTTTCAACACTTAGGGCTGTGTGTGCCATGCCATCCTACCTCAACCACTCTACTTTTATATTAAGTAAGTGTTCTAATGTTAAGAGAAATAATGTCTCAACGCACTTAGGGCTGGGTGTGTACTGTGACATTTTCAGACAGCACAAAAGCAGGTACAAGCTTTGCTGTCTGGCTTTGTGGTACGAACCATCAGCTCAGTCTATTGCTTGCATCTCTTGCCCACTCAAACAGGCCTCAAGCCTCTCCTAAGGCCAAATGCAAAATTCATTGTTTTTGTCTGCAACTTGCAAGATCGTGACTTCAAAAACAATTAATAACATTCAAAACATCTTGCTTGTGCTGTAGACCCATTCCCCCCTATGCTATGCAGTACTGGGTCTACTTTTGGTGCAACGCCTTGCGCGGCAGCAAGTCTTTTCAGCTCCATTGTAAGCCAACAGACACTGTAGTGCTTAGTAATGCTTAGTGCAGATGGGGTCACCGGCAGGCCTATTCACTATTCGCTGAAAACACTCAACTACATCATAGCAACATTGCTATGTTATGACCGAGAGCCTTAAGTAACAGATTAAGACATAGCCATTACAATTTTGGTGACAGTGTTATAACAGGCTATAACGTGGGCTCTTCGCTAAGGGGTTCATTTCCTTTGGGATTAATAAAGTTTACTCTACTCTACTCTACTTTACTCTACTCTACTCTACTCTACGCTATGCTATGCTACTCTACTCTTCTCATTCTGCTTTCTCCCCCAACAGGTGAGTGGCTTCCTGATGGGCCTGAGCGTGATCGGCTCCATCTTCAACATCACGGCGATCGCCGTCAACCGCTACTGCTACATCTGCCACAGCTTCGCCTACGGCCGCCTCTACAGCTTCCGCAACACCCTGCTGTTTGTGGCGCTGGTCTGGGCCCTGACGGTGCTGGCCATCCTGCCCAACTTCTTCGTGGGCTCGCTGCAGTACGACCCGCGCGTCTACTCATGCACCTTCGCGCAGACCGTCAGCTCGTCCTACACCATCGCCGTGGTGGTGGTGCACTTCCTGGTGCCCATTGCCGTGGTGACCTTCTGCTACCTGCGCATCTGGATCCTCGTCATCCAGGTGAGGCGCAAGGTGAAGAGCAACGAGCGGCCGTCCACGTCGACGGGGTCGACATCGACGACGTCGCGCGTGCGCCCCAGCGACCTGCGTAACTTCATCACCATGTTCGTGGTATTCGTGCTCTTCGCCATCTGCTGGGCGCCGCTCAACCTGATCGGGCTGGTGGTGGCGGCCGACCCCCGCCGCATGGCGCCGCGCATCCCCGAGTGGCTGTTCGTGGTCAGCTACTTCATGGCGTACTTTAACAGCTGTCTGAACGCCATCGTCTACGGCCTGCTCAACCGCAACTTCCGCAAGGAGTACGCGCGCATCGTCACGTCTTGGTGGATGCCGCGCCTCTTTGTCACGGAGACTTCGCGGGCGGCCACGGACGGTGCCAGGAGCAAGCCCTCGCCGGCCGTCATCAACAACAATGAGTAGCTGGCGCATTATATATAGGTGGTGTAGTTGTCCAAACAGTTTAGCTGAGAGCAGGGAAGGGGGTTGGGGGGGGGGGGGGACAAAGGGGTCAGTTGTCCTGGGCCCAGGGAGAGAGGGGGCTCAGAATTGGTCCTATGTCCTGGGCCTGGCCAAAGCTGTCAGCGGCCCTGGCTGTGAGCAAGCAAAGCTAAACTATTTGGATAACACAAGCTGGATGAATGAGAATCTTCACGGACAAGACATATGTTGTGTGTAGTTGATAATCGGGAAAACCGGACAAATGATGGGAAGATGAGGAAATGAAATGAGCTAACGGGTAACTATTTCAGCTGTGAATATTTTCCCAGACTCCAAAGACCAGGTGCCTGTTTTTTTTCCAGCACTGTTGAAGCATTACGTTCAATGTCCAATATTGCAGAATCTGCATTATGAGTGTGAACTATATGGAAAAACTGCTTCACACAAAGTTTATGTGCTGACTTCAGACCTGTCATTGTGTAGTAATCTTAGTAATCCTGACTGGGCACATACAGTAGACAGGGCTAATCAATTGATATCAATTATCTCTCAATGCGTTTGCACTGCCTTAAGCCCAGTCTCGCATATCTGGTGTCGATTAGTACTCCTTAGTAAATCCTGAACTGTGTAAAGTGCCAAACCTTTGACTTTTGTCACCAAATAAGTGAACAAGTGAACCTGTCCGTGTCTGTATCCTTTATTTGTTGACAGGGACAACCAGACCAACATGCTGTTTGTTTGTTTTTTATTATTGGGACATTTTTAGTATCTTTCTCCGAGCCGTGGCATCAATAACAGTAAAAGTTGTAATACCATTATTGTAATATTTTGTGAGAGATTTTCGAGCATGCCGGTGTTGGTCACATTTACATGGATTAAGCTGATATGAGAATCAGGGAGGAGACAAATATGTCCAGAGATTTGCAAACAAAACAATTTGATTGAACTTTAGAAGAAGAAGAGAAAAAAAAACATCCACTTTCTCATTGACTCCGTAGCCTTGGTTTCTTGGTCATTATGTCAAGTGTAAGGGAAATGTTATTACACATTATTATATTTATGTACACCAGCTACAGAATAATTCTAAATAACTTTCACCAGTCCGCTATTTGACAGAGATGCGTGTGTCCAGGGCCTGGGCTCAGGTCGTATTCTGGATGAATAATTAAACTGGAAGGATTTGAATGAATAATTTGAGCCAGCGGCGCTGGTCTGCTCCATAGTGCCATGTAGTCTATCTGTGCTCATGCTGTGTAATTAATAATGACTCGGGGTGAGGCCGGGACAGCTGGCTTTCCTCTTTGTTTAGATCTTAACCAACTTACACTATACTACTGTACTACAAGGTCATCTCCATCACTTTATTCAGTCATCTTACTCAGTCACAGAGAGTGCACAAGCTCCTCGAATATGACAATCCTCTACCACACGCACAAGCCCATGTTGGTTTTCTCTTACTATTTTTTTTTTTAACTTTGGTCATTTTTAACACTTTTGGTCATACACATATTTTGTGTTATACGTTTAGTGGAGGGAGGGGTGAACCCTATTTGACATTTGAAATGTTTTATTTTATTTCATCCAATCGCTAACATTGTGTCATTGAAAATCGATTACTGGTGGGAGGGTTGAACTCCATTAATGTTCCAAATGTGCACCCTCATTCCTCCCTTGTTCCCTGATTAGCCTGATTCCTAATAACAAGACCTACTTTCTTCCAGAACTCCATGTTCAGACCCACGGTACAAATGAAATTAGTGTGATGGGATGGTAAAAAAAAAGGCTATAATGTGTAGACGATGAGAGTGTGAGAGAAAGAGAGACTGATGATTGTCAAATAATGTGGCCAGTCCAATCAAAATTTGACTGTTGAATGGTTGATCACTGGTTCACAGATGACGATAATGTCTCTTATTAAGTTAAAACGTGATGTGTGAGCTGTGCGGCTATCAACCTCAAATCACATGAAGTAATCTTTTCGAGTAAGACGTCAAACAATGCTGTGTCTCAACTATCCAACCATAATTTTATGATCTTATCTACCATATATGTCGTTACTATTGACAACAGAAAGAGCTAAGGGTTTACAGTGTATGTTTGCCAATACTGTTGATATTTTTCTTGCACTTGCACTAGTTCTCTTTTTTCATATGTAATGAGGTTAATGCAAAAATATATTTTCATATGCATTGTAACTGGGAGGAATGCATCCAGAAGACTGATTATGATGATGTCTGTAAGATATGCAAAGACACAACACCCATCAGGGGCACCACATGAAGGCAGTGTTAAGCCTGACTCAAACTACACAATTATCAGCCCGATTCTCGGCTGAAAACCCCTCTCACGACAATTGCTGGAACGTTACCCCCCAGGACCATTGCAAGCGATTGTCGGGAAAGATTTCCTCGCCGTGGCCGACATTCTAAGATAGAACTTTGGCAGCTCAAAGAGTCTCCGATCGCAAATCGTAGAAATCAAACAGTGTTTGATATTTGCGACTTGAAATAGAACGTCGGACATTGTCTCTATGGTTGCGAGCAGCGATAAGATTGACAGTTGCGATTCTCTTCTAGTGTGCGGTGCACCCCGACACCAAAATCGGACACACAATCGCTAGTCGTGTAGTTTGAGCCTGGCTTTAGACATGCATGTTCAAGGGGTACGTGCAGATCAGGGGCGTCAGCTGACCCAGTGCTATACAGGGGCACAGTAGGGCACAGAGAGAATTTTTTTAAAGGTTGTAAATTCATTATATTATTGCAAGTAGTGCATAGCCACTATTTTGTGTGCATTCTGTAGATTACTACGTATGCTTAACTTGAGCTAAATTCCAAGGTAGCAAGGTTGTTGGGTTTTTTTTTTGTGAAACGGGGCACAGCAAATCAATACCCAGGCACGTGCCCCTGTAAAATAGGTCTAGCGATGCCCCTGGTGCAGATTCAATCAACCAAACACTATAGCGGTTGTTGCTAAAGTTCAACACATCGTTTCTACAGTGAGACAAGATGAACTAAAAAAGATGGACTATTATATACAATATTCAAACAGGACCACTGAATATAGGACATTGGAGAACCGTGCGTGCACATGTATGTACATATAGAATGCGAGCTAAAAATGACAGAGGAGAATGTTATTTGGAGTGGAACTCAAGGGGAAACTACGTATATTGTTGTGCAATCTTTCTGTTTTGTGTTTTATTATGTCAGCGTTTCAGTCTCCTTTGGCTCCCTCCCTCTCTCTCTCTCTCTCTGGCGTTTCGCCTGCTTTAGCACACAGGAGATTTGACTGACTGTTATTGGTGCTTTCAGCGGGTTATATCACAGCACAAAGGGAGTTGTGCAAGACTGATAATAAGACTAATGATGAAAGCGACATTGATTTGGTGTTCAATTTCAGGATTCGGAGTCCAATGTTAATTATTATTATTACGGTGTAATTCTGTGGTAATTTTGTGTCATCACTACTATATTGAATATTCCTCTTGCACAGAAATGCACCATCCAGATTTTCACCCTTCATGGCAGAGACATCTGTGTTTTACTATTTTCATGTGAAGCCTCAATTAAACTATGAAATGGCACTGGTGTGATTCTTGTTTTTCAACTCCAAAATGTCCTGCAGTCCAACTGCCCTCTTACTTTCCTTCTCATCCACCTCTCTTCTACTCTTTTCACTTCTTTTCTCTGTCTCTCTGTCTTTTCTCTGTTTTCTCTCTATCATCTGCGTCATATTCTGTCTTTTCTGTCTCATTCTTGCTATTTATGTCTCTCTGCAAGTGTTCCAGGAGGACAGGTGTTTCAAAACCCATCCCTCGTTATTGGTGAGAGGACTGGGGCTATAAGCAGTCTTTGCAGCCCCAGTAATGGTGATACGAATTGGACCCCTCGGTGGCTCCTGAAGGCCTCGCTCTCCTTCCGCACAATCAAGCAAACGGATGTGTGTCTGTGTCTGTGCCTGTGCTGCCTGCCCTGCCAAGGTCTGTGCACGGTGTGTAGTGATTGTTTACCATGAATGCCGTCTTCCACATGATGTGCTCTCTTAAAATAGCCTGCCCATCACTGGACTGGACTGACTGAAGCCTTTGCTTCCCGTGTGTGTGTGTGTGTGTGTGTGTGTGTGTGTGTGTGTGTGTGTGTGTGTGTGTGTGTTTGTGTGTGTCTGTGATTGAAAGAGGGGAAGTTATTAGGGCAGAGGAGAGAGTGCAGGAACGCTTCAGTCTGTGTGTGTGTGCATGCGTGCGTGCATGCCTGTGTGTGTGTGTGTGTGTGTGTGTGTGTGTGTGTGTGCGTGCGTGCGTGCATGCCTGTGTGTGTGTGTATGCGTGTGTGTGTGTGTGTGTGTGTGTGTGTGTGTGTGTGTGTGTGTGTGTGTGCGTCCGTGCGTGCGTGCGTGCGTGCGTGCGTGCATGCCTGTGTGTGTGTGTGTGTGTGTGTGTGTGTGTGTGTGTGTGTGTGTGTGTGTGTGTGTATGTGTGTGTGTGAAGCTGTGGGAACTCCACTGAACCAACGTGATGGCAGTCTGGGAAATTATTCATTCTTTCTGCCAAGGAAGAGTCACCGTTTCTGCATTTGGAGTTGCCTTGCGTGCCAAAGGGCTAGATCTCAGTTACTCTAGCAGATAGCAGATCCTTTAAATGTTTGAGATTGTTATGTAACACAAACCAGGGGAGCCGACAGGTGGGACAAAGGGGTAATTTGTCCTGGGCCCAGGTAGAGAGAGGGGGCCCAAAATTGGAGTTTCCATTACATTGTATGTAATGGACAGGGGGCCCTTTCAGACCACTTCGTCCTGGGCCCAGCAAAAGCTGTCAGCGGCCCTGATACTAACGCACAGTAGCAGGTGGTGTTACTTTGTCATCCTTCACCATTCTAGTTCATTTCAATTTAAATAAGGCATTTTGGATGAGAAACTAGTATTATTTTTTTTTTAAGTCATCTTTTCATTCCCTTTCCACTGCTCTTGTCGGTGCCCAACGGGTTCCGCCTGCCCGACCCGTTCCCTTTCCACACTGCACAGGTGCAGTATGACGTATACGGAAGGGAAGTTGCCTGATCTGTTTCGTAAATTTTTTACTTTGTCGTTTTAAGTGTTTATTTTGCAGGAGGAAGTTTGCGTTTTAAACTGTCTGTTTTATAATTATACAGAACCGTCACAGAAACGCTAAATAAGGTCACCAACTGGTCAGCTAACCAACTAACTTCAGAGCACAATATCACGTTATTTACAGCGACAAACGGCATTTGGTGTGAAACAACGACATAAAGTAAAGGTATAATATAAATATATAACATCTCTCTTTGTGTTAATGTTCTGGCGGCTGCAAAATAAACGTTTAAAACGTGAAAGTCATTAGGGAACGGATCAGGCAGGCGGAACGCGTTCGGCACCTACAGCTCTCTCCCACTGTGCAAAGGTAGGAAGTGTCTACATGAAGGATCTTACAGACAAGCAGAGACAGAGAGAGACAGACAGACATGTCCGAAGAGAGGTGGAGTGAACCAACGCACACACACTGACACGATGAAGGAATACACGCAAACACACACACAGACACAGACACAGACACAGACACAGACACACAGACACTCAGACACACACACACACACACACACACACACACACACACACACACACACACACACACACACACACATACACCCCTCCATCCCCCCATCCCCAGTGGTGGTTCTACTCATTTTGGGTTCCTAAGGAAAAGGACATGGGTCCCTCTTGGGGCCCTATTAGAGGGTGACTGTTTGTTTGTTTGTTTGTTTGTTTGTTTGTATTAGATCCCCATTAGCTTTTGCTTTTAGCATTAGCTATTCTTCCTGTTGTCTTTCTCAATTGTTCATTTAAAATTACAAATATCAACCACACAGCGTGGCGACAAACACAACATAGGCTGCATTGTATTCTTTCTGTGGTCCTTCTAATCAACCATTAACAAATATCCATTACACAGAGTGACAGTAAACATGACATACAGTACATATCTACTACATCAGGAGGGAAACAACAAAACTAAAATAAAATACAAAGACAAAATAAATAACACAAACAATACTTTCGGTGCTTTCTTGAAGTTACAAGGCAGACAAGACAGCTAAGAGAAAGCAGCAGAAAAAGAAAAAAGACAGCAAAAAGACAGCAAAACTACTCAGAGCTGCTATTCATTTAATATTTTTTTATTTGCACTTTGAAGGCATGAATATTTAGCTGCGTAATATTATGAGGTTATGTGTTGGGGGGCCCTATACAGAAAGCAGATTTGGTGGGGCCCTAGGCAATCGCTTCATCTGGTAAAACTGGCTCTGCGCACGCTACACCCATCCTCCCACCCGCCCCCCAATCACTGTGGTGAACTTCAGAGACAGCCTTGATAACCCCTGTACGAAATTTAAGAGAAATTGTTTTCTACGGGCTGGCCTACAGGCTAAACAACAACCTCAATAACCCACCATCTTGTGCAATCACAAAAAGCACTTTCCCTTTGTGCTGACAGCCAGTTATCACCTCAAGCTTTCCCAGGTGTAGCATTACATGGTAGTCCATAGTTACCGCTGCCCGGCCGCCGGCCGCTAACTGCCCTATCTTTCCTCCATTTGTGATTCTGACAGAAAGTTCTCTGACCACAAACCTCCCCGTTAAACACAAACACAACGCACTCACGCACACTCACACAAACACACACACACACAAACACACACACTCACACACAAACACACACACACACTCACACTCACACACACACACACACTCTCTCTCTCTCGCTCTCTCGTTCTCGCTCTCTCACTCAGCAACATCACCCATTCATCTCAGAATGTCCCAATTTGCCTCCACCACCCTCCTCCAATATGTGTACGCTAAATATATAATATCAAGATATATAAAATCCCAACGCAATAAATAACCTCTCTCCAAAAGTCTCCAAACTCCAATTTCTGCCATTTGTCGAGGATTGGTCTGGAAAACTGCCAATCATTTGTTATCAAAGCAGCACTCAAGTCTTCACTTCAGGCCTCCGTCCCCGTCATCAGTCAGCCCAGAGCTGCAGCAGACACATGAGGGACTTGACAACTGACACATTGCTCCTCACTGGATCGCTCTGCCATTTTTATTATTGCATTGCGGTCGTTGCCAGCATGCCCTCTCCTCTCCCTTCCCCGTATGGCATGGACTCCTGGGCAAGAAAACACGAAAAAAACATAAATGGTATAAACAGTTTGTGTGCTTCTGTTACCTTTTTAAACAATAACAACCACTGAGGTTTTTTATCTGAAATACTAAAACAAAATGTTAAGAGTCCAGTAAAGGTCCTTTGTGTAAATTAAGAAGTCTATGCCCAAAAGGGATGATGCCCATACACAAAAGGATATTTTTCACGATTTTTAGAGTAGGTTTTGCAGTCAAGGCTCGCTGTCTATGACTGCAATTCAAAATGGTGAGGATCCATTGCATAGAAAGGGTCTAACTATTCATGAGAAGAGTAAAATCCATAATGAATACTTAAAAATTATTGAATGAAAATGGCATTCATGAAAAAGATGAAATTTGTGAATGGGTAGCACAGTCTGGACCGATCCATTCAAGCGCTTAAAGCTGCCGTCTGCAAGTTTTCCTGTTGACACACATAAAGCCTCGATTCTGAGATTATGGAAGTTGTACATCAGGCGTGTCAAACTGAAATTGATAGAGGGCCTAAATCAAAATCAAGAACAAAGTTGTGGGCCAAACTCAATATTTATTTAAAAACAGTTGTGCATACACACGCTTAATACTCTTGCTTTTAATTTCACAAACAGATTCCCATCATAGTTCAAATGTGCCTGCACATATTCTTTTGCATATGACTGTGAGCTCTTTCACTGGCCTTGGCCGACTCATATTCCTCTGACACACCATATTTCATGTTCAGGCGTGTGGGCCAACTGTAATGCACGATTGAAATGATCTTGCGGACCAAATAAATTGACTCTGTGGGCCAGATTTGTTCTTTTCCTATCCCTTAATGGACTATTTCATGTACTACTTTCAGAATCCAATTACAGTTCAAAGTATTATGACTAAAAACAAGTTTCAGACGTCCACTATAAACAGTTGGAACCAATTTATTCTAAATGCCAAATGTTGGATCAACATCTTCACCAATGGGACGGTGCCAGAACACTTTTCATATTATACTTTGTAGTCTACCATGAATTCTGGAGATAAACAACTAAATATATTACACAGTACTGAACGTTGGATGTCTATTTGTTTCAAAGGAGCACAATGTAGGATGACGTCGTTAGCGTGGTGCCCGTGGCATGCCTGTCTCAAAATCTACACAGTAATGAAAAAAGGCTGTGTAGCCCCTTAATGCGCACCGTACCTCCAGTGGCACGCTGTAATAGTCATTGAAATGTACCTACCATAGTACTACAATACTATGACACAACACAAGCCCTTTAGTAGTGCACCGCGACTTGGTCATTACCATACTGGTAACAACAAATGTATAAAGCCGCGTCTTAAGGGGTTAAATAAACTCAAATAATATCGAATGCCAGCAGTTGATACAAATCTGAATATGGGATGTAAATCGATTTTTCGTATGAAAAGTATTTCTCATGACACTCATTCGCACCGCTCTGCCAAAAGTTGCATGTGGGGTTTTCTGACAGCGGACGGTGGAAGTGGTAGCGGGAGACATCATTCACTTACCAATGAATTTACTGAATTAAACCTACCTAGAGCCCATTTAACAGTGATTGAAATATTTTGCTTTGTGTAGTTTGAGTGTTTGCAATCACATGGGTGCATATGATACAACGATGAAAGCAGCATAACAAACATTTCACACAAACCAAAACATCACACGCATCAACAACACCGATACAACCAGTGTTGTCCGCAAAATAGGCCCTACCTATGTAACAAAGTGGGCATGTACCCCAATAATAAAGAATGCAGGGATCCAAATGAATGTATAAACAAGAGGCTTGTTCCAAAATACAGTATGTCTTTTTATTTTACTATGTTTCAATAAAATCATTTAATAACGTGTGTTGGTCAACAGGGGTGACAAAAGAAATATGCAATAGCTTTACCAGGGAGCAAAAGAGACCAGAGATCCCTAAGAAGGGAACAAATAAAGTACAAGCACAAAGAATACCAACACCAATACCAATACCAACAAAAAATCTAAAACCAAATCAAAGAAACCAAACAGATGTTCCAGTCACGGCTGCAAACAGAAAGCCTGAGGCTGGCCCAGAGTCAACAGGCGTTGGGAACCAAAGGGGACCACAGCAGGGCTTGACACTAGCACCAGACAACCGGACAAATGCTGGTAAAACTTGGATGTGGCTAGTAATACTTTCAGTGTCACTAGCCAATTTGTCTGGCAGCTTATTCCTTGGTATGACATACGATTCATAGCCTATATTCTATTGTTTGCTCCTTCTGTATCAATTGTTTGCATTTAAGTTCAAGAAAAAGCTCAGTAACTCATTTTCTATTTGCTTGATATATTTCCATGTAGTAAGCTATACACTCATCTTGCTTTAGCACCTCATCTTCTGAGGTTAGACATGTGCTATCATGATAAAGAAAACAAAATGATATAAAATCGGTGGCTAGTGGAATACCTGAATGGCTAATGACTTGGGAAAACCACTAGCCACAGAGGCCAGTGGGGGGGAAGTTAATGTTAAGCCCTGGACCACAGCCAAGGAGGCTAAACACTGTGCAATATTTTCTGTCGCGTGTATTCATCTCCTACTCACACTGTTTTTCCTTTCATATATACATACGGATACTGCTGAGCAATGGTAACTGAAGAGCTTGTGCTGACAAGAGCTCCCACAAGTAACCTAGTGCTATTTCTCTCTGCAAAAAGTTCACATCTCACGACTCACCCCCTCACACTATGTGTATACGACACAACAGACTTCTTTTCCAGAACTACAGATGACCCAAAACAAAACCTCTGTGCGCCTGTGTGACCTTTGACCCTCAGCACCGCATGACCTCTATGTGGATTCTAGAGATCCAGCGGCGGCTTCCTCCTCTCCCTCCATCGGGATCCAGCGGCGGCTTCCTCCCCTCCCTCCATCGGGATCCAGCGGCGGCTTCCTCCTCTCCCTCCATCGGGTCACTCGCCTGTCACATTCATGTCGTCATGGCAACATCAGTCATCATCTCCATCAACTGCACTGTCATTGTGGTATAGCAGGGTCACACACGCACACAAACACACATGCGCACACACACACATGCACGCGCGCACACACACACACACATGCACGCGCGCACACACACACACACATATGCGCGCGCACACATGCGCACACACACACATGCACGCGCGCACACACACACACACATGCACGCGCGCACACACACACACACATATGCGCGCGCACACACACACACATGCGCACACACGCACACACACACGCGCGCGCGCACACACACACACACACATGCACGCGCGCACACACACACACACGCACACAAGCACACACACGCACATACACACACACACACATATGCGCGCGCATACACACACACACACGCGCTCACACACACACACACACACACGCGCGAGCGCGCGCGCACACACACATGCACGCGCGCACACACACACACACACGCACACGCACATTCCTTGGCAGAAAGAATGAATAATTTCCCAGACTGCCATCACATTTGTTC
>NC_085863.1:9663613-9716113 GCF_034702125.1 Engraulis encrasicolus | reverse complement strand
GGTAACATTTGTTAATGGACAGCATGAATGGAAACTATTCAAAATATTACACGGCGCACCTTTAAAGGAGTCTCTAACTGTCCTGTCACAAAATAAAGGTAGGCTACCCCCCACCCCCCCCAACAAAATAAATAGCTCGTACCCTTACGGTAGGGACACATAGTAGGCGAAGCAAGCGAAGTGAAGAGAGGCGAAATCCAACCGTCATCAGGTCGTCGCGGCGAATCAAATGGAATGGAACAGTTATGCTGTTGATTTGATTGGGCCGCAGCAGGCGAATTCGCTCCTCATTTGCATAACATTAAACTTTCTTTAATAATATCGCTCCGCTTCGCTCCTGTTCGCTTGCTTTCGCTTGCCTTCGCCTCTCTCATAGGAATGAATGGCAAAGTTCGCAAATTCGCGTGCATGTGTCCCTACCCTTATGGGTAATAATCAACTCAAGAACTAAGCAATATAGAAGTCTCGGCCCACCGAGTTGATTTGCACCGTCATTTGCACTCGATTTAAATGAAGGCTACATAGAAATAAACAAATCGGGGGGGCGCTGTGGCGCAGCGCGCTAAGCCCCCCACATTTGGGCTTGCATGCCCACCCACGGGGACCCTGGTTCGAGTCTGGCTGGGGTCATTTCCCGATCCTCCCCTGTCTCTCTGTCCCATTCACTTCCTGTCACCATCTTCGACTGTCCTGTCAAATAAAGGCATAAAAGCCCCAAAAAAATATATATATAAAAAAAGAAATAAACAAATGCATTAAATCTTTCGATGGCGATGGCAGACTGCAGCTAGTGCTATGCCAAACCAGGCTATGGGGTCAGTGCTGATAGATTCAGACAATGGCTGAGTCTCCAGGGAAACCATTTCTCCCACTTATTTAAGGCTTGTGACCTTCAAGTTGACCTGGTGGTGGCATATGTCTCTAAGACATGTCTGCTCTCCCTCATTAAAGCTTGTGTGTGTGTGTGTTTGTGTGTGTGTGTGTGTGTGTGTGCAGGGCCGCCAACAGCTTTGCCCATGTCCAAGTGACCTACCGTTACGTGACACCCCCCCCCCCCCCCATATATAACATTCTGTATTGAGGAGCCAGCTGTAGGCCCTATATCTCCCTGGGTGCAGGAAAAATAACCACTATGTAAACCCCTGTCATCTTCCCTGTGTGTGTGTGTGTGTGTGTGTGTGTGTGTGTGTGTGCGTGCGCGTGCTTGTGTCATGTGTGATGCAGGCCAGACTCTCTACACAGGCCAGACTCTCTGCCAAGCCCAATGACCGTCACGCTCCCCTCTACTTATTTTGTGTGTGCGTGTGTGTGTGTGCGTGTGTGTGTGTGTGTCTGTTTTGCAGAGTGCACCACGACTGCATGAAAACAACTTTGCCTGCATACATGGCCGTAACTACCATTGAGGACACAGAGGTCATGTCCTCTGTATTTTTGTCAGTGTGTATGCTACAATTTATTTATGATGAAGATCGATCTATGATCAACAATGATGAATTCAACATGTATGCCACCCTCATGTATCCCCAAGGCAGTGATTAATGAAAACAAACTTAAAGTGTACCTCCGGGATTTTGGACACCAGACCTCATTTCCGAGTCAGCCAGGGTGTAAACAATGTGTCCAGAACGTTTTTTTCACATTCCATGCAGTCCTTGTGAATTCTCATATCCATGTTGCTAAGCTAGCGCAAGTGAAGGGAAACGGTAGTAGCCTGCCCCCAAAAATAGTCTTATCCCGTTTAAACAACATTCAAAACAAAACCGTTATTATACCATACTGCAAGTGTAAATGTTTACCTTAGTAGAATGAAGTTTGAAATTAAACCAACCTTGCACTGCGTGGATTTTGCCATGTTGAGAGTCTATTTTCTCGGGGTCGGCGGAATTTTACTTTGCTCTCTTCAGTTGTGATGTAGCCCACCCACCCACTGCAGGGACCCGCAAGAGACATTGCAAATCAAGGCTAGTTCTACAACTGCTTTCGGATCGAATAGTGGATTAAAACCCAACGACATCGCACCATGGTACATCAGTGTGTACATACCAACTGCAATAATAAAGCCCACAGATGGGTATCGGCAAGTTTCCATTGGTTTCCGTGAAAGATGTTGAAAGAACCAAACTCTGGCTCCTGGCTGCAGGGCTACATCAACACACCGATGGAGACGCTCCGTAAGCTACCCCGGTGCTTTGCAGTGACCATTTCAGTCCCGACGACTTCACAAAGTCCTTCTCGAAGTCTAATACCTACACGGAAAACTCTAAAAGTGTCCGCGGTGCCAACCGCATTCCCAGATCTACATTTTGTGGCGCGCACCAACAGTCTCCGAAGAACAGGTTTGCTATGCTTTCTGCTTCTATGATGGTAGCCCAGTGGTATAATGGTTTCGCCTACGTTAGCCAAAACTTGGGCTAGAAGTTACCCTTTTGGATTGGCATGTTGTAATGCTTTACTGTTATTTTGTGTAATTGCTGTGACAAATGGCATTAGACATGACTTGCCGTATTCCTATGGATTCATAAGTTACGCAACGCTATGTGATCTGGCTTGACATTGTGGAATATGCCACTCGTAACTCTAGTTGTTATTACAGGGAATGTTTTTTGTGACGAGATGGAATGGAAGGATGAAAGGGATTTAGAAGAGATGGGTGCACTGTTCTGTTCGCCAACATCTAATGCTCTGTAGACACACGGGTCATCTAGTAACAACTAAACATTGTCATGGCATATTCAATGTTACGAAAGGTTGACAAAGTCGGACAGAAAGCATTACTCTTGGTGTTTGCGAGCGAGGTCAGGGAGAGGGGAATAGCGTTCACTTTTGCAAACTTTTTGGATTTGCATGTTGTACTGCTTTACTGTTATTTTGTGTAATTGCTATAACAAATGGCATTAGAATTGCCGTATGGACTCATACGTTACGCAACGCTATGTGATCTGGCTTGACATTGTGAAATATGTCACTCGTAGCTCTAGTTATTATTACATGGAATGTTTTTTTGAGACGAGATGGAATGGGAGGATGAAAGGGAGAAGAGTGTGCGTTCTGTTCGCCAACATGCTGTGTAGACACACGGGTCATCTAGTAACAACCAAACATTGTTATGGCATATGTTTCAATGTTACGAAAGGTTTACAAAGTCGGACAGAAAGCATATTACTCTTGATGTTTGCGAGCGAGGTCAGGGAGAGGGGAAAACCGTTCAGTTTTACAAACTTCAAAGATGTTGGAGTTCGCTCTATGGAAAAGTTATGGATGTGTCAAACGAAGCTAGGATTTTTACTAGGAATATCACTCCGCGGCTGTCAAGGTTTCAAACCGGAACACAAATTGCTGATGGTGATCAAACATGATTGCAATGTTGGTTTAATTTCAAACTTCATTCTATCAAGACAAGTATTTACACTTGCAGTCTGGCATAATAATGGGGTTGTTTTGAATGTTGTTGCAACTGGATAAGACTATTTTTGGGGGCAGGCTACTACCGTTTCCGTTCACTTGCGCTAGCTTAGCAACATGGATATGAGAATTCACAAGGACTGCATGGAATGTGAAAAAAACGTTCTGGACACATTGTTTACACCCTGGCTGACTCGGAAATGAGGTCTGGTGTCCAAAATCCCGGAGGTACACTTTAAAGAGTTTGACTTAAAGGCCAACTTCCGATAAAACACAGTTTTACTCACTCCTTTTGAAGATCGGACGGTCACCCCAAGTTAAATTCACTTGCAAGGCTCTCATAGCGGTGCGTCACCTCGCCTGTCTGTGTTTCCCGGTGTTTCCCAATTGACATAAATAATGCAGAGAAACGAGCGAATCACGAAAGCCTTTCTGTGTTTCGTCACGTCGAAAGAAGGCGTTGCCCACAAAGGTTTATGTCGACCCATTTTTCTAAAAACATGTCGTAATTTTTTTCTGCTTGTTTTCAATACAAGCAACGTCTGGTGGCCCAAAATCTAGCTTAGCTTAGCTATCAGCTGGTTGCTACTCTCAGGTACACACACAGCACAAAGCCTCACCCATACAGCAAGCCCACTCTGGTTGCTCCGTGCCTGCAGCTCGCCTAGGGGTAGCTGTCGAAAGAGCACAGCCCTGAATGGAGCATGCACGCCTCCGTTGGCGCCCCTATAGTGCAGTACCACCCGGGGAAGTGGCGACTCTGTTTTCCATTACATTCTCTCCAAGGACAGGAGGACTGAGCCAATCAGAGACTCATTTTCACGAGAGCAGGAAGAGTGAGCCAATCAGAGACGCATTTCCACGAGAAACACGGAACACCCTCTCGTTTCTCCACAAGCCACCTTGCTGGCTTGCAAAAACGGCTTGAAACAAAGCAACCAGAACGTTTTTTAAAACAGGACCAACGCGTAACACATTCAATAACAATGGGGAACACAGCAATATTAATATAATGACGTTGAGAGGCCATCTTTAAGTGTTTGAAGCATTCTAAATGTACAGTATGCAGTGCAGCACGCAGTATTTGACCTCAGTATTTGAACATGTCTGGTTACGGCCCTGCCTGCATAGCAAACAAATGTGTTCTGACTGCACTATTCTTGCTCGTCAGTTCCCGTGGAGAGAAACTTGCACGGCAAGACGTTGCACATAATGGTCAGTGTTTTGTGAAACATCAGAGGTACAGTAAGGACCACATGTGTCTTCCGCTGATGAGGATTCAAGTCATTTTCTCCACACACCCTCCCACTACACACACACACACACACACATAGGCGTGCACAGATAGATACGTGGTGTTGCTTGGGCAACACCAAGTTGCCTTTAACAGACAAAAGTGCCCATTTGAAAGTTCGGTTTTTATTTTTATTTTTTATTATTTTATTCCCTAAATGTAGGGTTAACGCTGTAGTCGATGTTCCCATCATCATTTAGACATGACTGTCAATTAAAATCGCGTGATAATAATGCCCCCTCCAACGGCACACATCCCTCCATTTGTCAACGTGAGCGCGCTTGAACTGACAGATTCGGAAGCGCGTTGCGCAGGCAGCAGTGTGGCGGGCAGCCCCACATGCCGTTCTACCAGAGAGGATTTATAGAGAGGTAGAAAGGCTATGGTTCTCCCCCCCAGCCAGGTAACAGTCAATAGCCTATTTATGATGTTGAAAGTTGCGTGTGACTTTGGAGGTGATCTAAAGAGAGCCCTGGCTTTCAGAATGAGACTTTGCAAATTGTGCATTTAGGCCCCATCAAATCTACCGCAGAAGAGGTAGCCAATGTCAACAATTAACACGTGTAACATGATTGCAAAAAACATTATATTAGCTTAATGAATCCAAAAGTTGCTCAAACAGTTTCAGGTCTAAAGATTAACAGAATGTTTGGGAAACAGCAAGAGGATTAATGTAGCCTATGTTTGGGAAACTTTGGCCTCCTGATGAACTATGCAACGCACCAAATCACATTTGTGTCAGACGACGGCATGGAACAGAACAGCGGTCACGGCCAGGGAGAAAAAAAAGGTTTATTCGTAAATTCGGGTGCACACAGCAATGTCTTATGTGGGGGGAAACAGGTAGGCTATAGAGGATTGTGCTCGACACCTCCAGAAAAGTGTAGCCTACACGGATAAAACCTCCGACCCAAAGTAGCAGTTTTCACTCACAATACCCGTGTAATAGACTAAATCCTTTTGACAACGTCTTGAAATGAGAGTTAAGCTTTAATATTCGTTTTAACAGTTTGGAAACACACATGGTCGGTACTAATGGAGGAAAAATGACCGGAGATGCAGAGTTTTCCAAGTAAGGAATCGCTTCCTGATCAATGCGCTGGAGACACGCATTTAAAGCGACAGTACACTTTTTAGTCCATGCGGTAAATGACGCACTAGACATGGTAGTCTAATTATTTTAACTTTCCAACATAGTATTCCTCATTTTTAAAAAATTGAAATGTTTTGTTTAGCGTGCTGTGGAATGTTCATTAAAATGTGAATTTAAAAAAATCACCGAACCGTTATTGCAGCCGCCAGTTCCACATGCCCCCCCACCACCACCCCAGGACCTGCCCCCAAAATGTCTGTGCACGCCAGTGCACACACACACACACACACACACACACACACACACACACACACACACACACACACTCACATGAAACACAAGGCTGGCACAGGCACAGAACACAAGGATGTACGCATGCACAAACTCATGCACAAGCACATACAAGCACACACATAGAAACATTCACACACACGCATGCACGCACGCACACGAATGTATGCACGCGCGCGCACACACACACACACGCCTCTAGCCTGTATTCAATTCGATTGCTGCCCGATGAAATATTCACACAAATGCACAAAACAATGAATGTACACACACACACACATATATACACATACACACACACATATACACATACACAAGCACATGCAAACACAAACACATACTGTACTCACACATACAGACGCACGCCTGCACAGACCTCTGTTGGTATTCATATGATTATTTCATTCAATTCAAACGCCTTGTAGCCTGAGGTGTTATTCCCACAGGTGTGGGGATGGGTAAATAAAGGAAGTATATTTCTGTCCACCATGGGGTGAGTGTTACTGATGTGAAATTCTGGTCAACATCTTGCATCCTCTTGTATTGACCTTTGGCTAAGATCCACCCTCGAATGTTGAATTTGACACAGCGCAGGAGCCCTGAGGAAGGTCAGTAGACCGAAAGCTTGGCCTATTATTAAAAAGAACACAAAGGGGATTTAAGTATGCAGACATTTTTCTTTCAATTTTACACAGTTTTTGTTTATGTTTGGCACCTTTTTTGAGTTACATGCCTTGTATGACACAGTGCTATACAAATACAATTATTATTAAAATTATTATTATTATTACCTTTTAATCGAGTGTGCGGTGTGATCCGGTTAAACACAGACCAATCACAGTGCAAAAAGGGGTCCAAATTCCAATGCAGGCGGTCTTCTTGTGTTTTCTTTCTTTTTAAAAAAAAAAAAAAAGTTTGTGTTGGGGCTCTGCAGCCCTTATTTACAGTTTTTTTCAATTGCTAACAAGCTTTTGTCCAAACCTCGGCGACATTTGCAAAACTCTTAATACAGTTAGCACACCAAGGGCTTTCCATTGCCATACAGTTGACACATTACATGCCTTTTTCACACAATTAGCAGTCAATGAATGCATTTATTTGTGTATATTTAACAGTGTGTGCTTTTGAGAAGAAAATGAACTGTTTGGCCAATTGTGCTTGGTAGGTGGTAGTCTGTGTTAAGAGTTTAGAAAAAGTATCCAAAGTATGGGTAAGCGCTTGTTAGCAATTGAAAAAAAACTGTAGATAGGACAGTTGAAGAGATGACAGGAAGTTAGTGGGAGAGAGAGACAGGTTAGGGTTGGGAAATGACCCAGGCCAGACTCAAACCCGGCTCGCCCGCATATACGGTGTGTTAAAGGGGTATGCCACTATTTTGGGGCTTAATACAGTTAAAATCGTTGGCTGGGGTTTATAAAGGTGGTAACGTGTCTTATTTTTCATGTTAAGCGTTGTCTTTGTACGGCTTGTTGGTTTGGGGTGCTTTGAAATTTTTCATAAATTGAAAGGGTGCCTCGCCTAAAAAAAGATTGAGAAACACTGCCCTAAGCCAATCTTTGCCAAGATAACAGAGTTATGCTGCTTCCAGACCAAGGCCAACCTACGCTGCCTGGTAGCGGAGGTCACTGAAGAAGGTTCACCATGAATTTGCTTGATTCGCTCTGGACATAACACTGACATGTTTGATTTAGCTAATCACATAACGCCTCCAGGTTGACAGCCAGGGACATTCAGAGATATGAGCGTTCCAATTGGTTTTCACCGAACCGTGTCATAGCTCATTACCTTAATATTAGCTTGACTTCAATGGTTGAAATTTGCTCTGGTTCGCCCCTGGCGAAGTCGCTTCGGTCGGCCAGTTCGCTTACCCTCCACAGAGAAATAATGACTTCCGTCGCTCAGTTAGCGTGTAGTTCGCTCTTGGTGTGAACATAGCATTACAGTTTATCAATCAGGGAGGTCTTCCATGGTAAGCCTATGGCTTTACAATGTCTCTGTTATTCGGCTATTGCTTACCAGAAAACGGCGCTGGCTGGCTGAGACCATGAGCCCCAGCTCTCCAGTGTGTGTGAATAAAGGTTATCTTCAGCTGCTGTCCTCAGTCCTCTGAGAAGATCTGACCACCTGGCCCTGTTGATTTGCCTAGTGTTTGTTTGCTGTGTGTGTGTGTGTGTGTGTGTGTGTGTGTAAGTCCATTGGGAAACTCCAACTCCCATTGTCATTGTGACACAGCACTCCACAGCACACAAGTGAACACTGCACACTGCACACAACGAAATTGCATTTTTGCCTCACCCGTGCAAGGGGGCAGCCCTCAGTGGCGCCTCATGGGGAGCAGTGCGGTGGGACGGTACCATGCTCAGGGTACCTCAATCATGGAGGAGGATGGGGGAGAGCACTGGTTGATTACTCCCCCCACCAACCTGGCGGGTCGGGAGTCGAACCGGCAACCTCTGGGATGCAAGTCTGACGCCCTAACCGCTCACCCATGACTGCGCGCGTGCATTTGTTTATTGCAGTGTGGCTGTTCAAAGAATGCTCAGTGCGTTGACACGACCCCTCTCTAGGCCAAAGTCATGCTCTTAAACAGGAAGTGTGTGTTTGCATAAAAGTTCCCTGGCAGCAGATGACACGACTCGTCTTGTGGACTTCTGTTGAAGTATACTGGGAGTGATGGCAGCAGGCCAGCATTATGCAGCATTCCCTTGGAAGACAAGCATCCTTAAAGGAGAGAGAGAGAGGGAGGGAGAGAGAGAGAGAGAGGGAGGGAGAGAGAGAGAGAGAGAGAGAGAGAACAGCTTGTATGTAGGCCTATGTATGTGTGCGAGGATGAGGTTGTCAAACAGAGGCAGACTCCCCGTGATGAGAAGGTATAAGTCTCTCTCTCTCTCTGTACCTTACATACAGTGCTGAACTGACTGATCCTAATTAGCCCAAACTCCTCAACCATCTACTGTAGATGAGCTCATTAGCACCGTCGACTCTGAAGCAAAAGGGGCGACGATCCAGGGAAGGACCTTCACTTTCACAAGATCAAGAAGTACCCCGAGAGCTTGTCCTCTTGATTGGCCAAATAAATACGTTCTCCAGTTGGTAAGAAAATGGGCAGATTGCCTATCTTTTGAAAAGGAGATTTTCTTGTCTTCACAGATGCCCGTGTCTCCTGCTTGTGAGAAATAATTGAGGTGTCCTTGACACCTCAGCTGTCAGGTAGACTTAATGGAAAACAACATCGGGTAAGAACAGATTGAGAAGAAACACAGAGCATTTTGGAGATTTAAAATTGAACTCCAATTGGAGGCCGGCAAAGATAAGAGCACTTTTATCTCTGCTGGAAAATAACCAAACTCACATTCTCAAGTAGTTTTTTTTGTTTTGTTTTTGTCTCATTGTTTGTCTAGTTTTTTGTCTGGTTAATTTTCATAAATCCCCCCAAACGCTTAAACTTTATTTGTGGGGAGAAAAATACAGAATTACTAAACGATATAGGATCACTCCAAGAGTAGCCTAGCGTCTTCCTTTGTATGACGACGTTGTGTGTCTGTAGCCTGTACGCTCCTCTCTTATACGTAGATACAACACAGCACAGCAGACTTTCATTGATGAGGAGAAGAGACTGAAGACAACTAATTGCTGACTGAAGAGCCGTGAAAATAATTTTCTACACAAGAGCACTGAGAGTGCGTAATCACATACATCATTTTCGTAAACTAGACGTGTGATATTTCAAATTGATCTTTCAGATGAACGAATGAGATGAATAGATGAAGATTGAAGAGAAAAGGGAGTAGGCCTAGATGACGTTTTTAAAGTAACCTACTGTAGGCTGAGCCTATTTTAATCATAGTAAAAAAGAAGGATCACCGCACACTGGTGGACTTAGTTTTTGCTGTTTTTATTTAGGTGAACAACGCGTTTCGCATTGCGCTTCTTCAGGTTCACTTTGACATCCGCATACCTCCCACAGGTGAAATAGGTGATTACCGGGTCACATGACCTCACCAGAATACCGTGACAGATCACAATAAAAATAGTAATATAAATAGAAATTCACTTTTCACCTATTTTAATCATATTTAAATTGGTAGGCTCATCCTCAGCTCCTTATACTGAGCTCTCCTTCTCAGTCTATTCTGACTTGAAAGGACCCTTGCTAAGGTCTCTTAAGAGAGTCCCTTGTGATCTCTGAACGAGCTGATATACTTCTCATAGTACTTCTCAAGAGTACACCATTCATTTTTGAGACATTCATTTCCTTCCCAGTAATCCAAGAGAGCATTAATATTTAATATTTTAAGAGTTTTGCAACTCTTTGGTGCAGAATAGAGAGGAGTAGAGCTACTTTATTGATTCCGCAGACTAGTACACGCATAATACACATTGAATTTCATAAAGTTGTGAAAAATGTGAAATCAATAAGGGTGTGTTGACTTTTTGGTCCACTTGAAGAGGACTGAGTAAAGGTGGATGTGCGTGACGTGACTTAACATCCACCTTTACCAGACTTTTAGAAACGGTATTATTACCCGCAAAACCGAGAAGTTTCCAAACAAGAAATCCTCCTATGCGTAATGAGTGGTAGTGTACCATAATGAATAGATTAAAAACAGGACAGTTTGTACCTGCAAACAAAATGCCCAAAGGAAGTAGTTTCATGGCCAAATGTCGTCGGCAGAGTTCCAAATAACACACAACATACAGTACAGGGTGAGTGGAGCATGAGGGTATAATGTGACATCAAGGGCCCAATGTACAACAACAACAACAACAACAACAACAAAAATGTTTTTCTCCTTTAAAAACAGTAAGTATAGTTCAGGCAAGAATTTAAACCATGTAAACAGCATGGGCCATGTGAGGATTAACACAGTGTAGAGCAGACAAATGTGAAAACAAGCATCGGTGACATCACTATAAGATTTGTATTCAGTGATGCAACAGTGTCAGATGCACTTCCCATAAATCCACAGGCACAGGGAACGTACTTGTACAATCTAATCACACTCACACCCTAAACGGCAGCCACGAACAGACAGAAACGCACGCACGCACGCACGCACGCACGCACGCACAGGGGCAACATGAGCATGGAGGTGACCCGACATCACATCATCTCGTCCTTGCTCCTCATCCACCTCTACGGTGCTAAATGCCTCATCATTATCACCACTGTATAATAAGCTGCTGACTCTCATCCAATCAAACACACTGCAATGATTACAGAGACATGCAGGATATATTGTAAATATTATTTTCTGATGTTTCCCCACTATAAACAACGTCAAAAACGCTACACACTTCATCACAAAGGTCTCGTCAATCAAACCGAGGCACAGAGAAGATAATCGGACCACACAGTCTTTCACTGGCCAGTGTTTTCAGAGGTGTCTCACTGTTGCAACTCTCTAGTCTGACCCGGATGCAGGCTACTCCATCAGGTGGCTAGGTAGGCTAAACATGGTCCGCGGTTCTTATACCGGCCGTAAAATGAAAAGCTGGAACCCCAACCGTTTGCACCGACTGCCACTGTCTAAACCAGCCATATTACGGGAATGGCTAATAGCATCAGAAGTGGACGAAACTGACATAAAAACCCAGAGGGATCGCGACTACCGTGTGTGCAGGCAGCTGATTTGAAGAGTTGTATGGAGAGTACAGGTAGGCAGATGCACTTCCCATAAATCCACAGGCAAAGGGAACGTACTTGTACAATCTAATCACACTCACACCCTAAACGGCAGCCACGAACAGACAGAAACGCATGCAAGCAGGCACACACGCACGCACGCACGCACGCACCATGGAGGTGACCCGACATCACATCATCTCGTCCTTGCTCCTCATCCACCTCTACGGTGCTAAATGCATCATCATTATCACCACCACTGTATAATAAGCTGCTGACTCTCATCAAACACACTGCAATGATTACAGGGACATGCAGGATATATTCAATTCATTTTCTTTGTAAGATGATCTTGCCTGAAAGACAATGTCTGCAGTCCAATCTAATGCATGTTTAGGACATACACCTTATAGTGAAGATGTTTGAACACCATTACATTATTACATTATATACAGTGCCCTCCATAATTATTGGCACCCCTGGTTGAGATGTGTTAAAAGCCTTAAAATAAATTCAGTGTTTATTGCAGAAGAATACTGTCACACTGAAAATTGTAGGAAAATGTAGCCTTCAACTCAAATGAATTGTAAGAAAATAAAAAAATCCCTGACTAAAAAATAATTATTTTTCATTAAATCACCTGTTCCACAATTATTGGCACCCTTAACAATTCCCAGGAAATAAATATAATTGAAGCATTTCTGTCATTTCTACAGTAGTTTACAAAGTTTACCAGAGTATGTAGGAACATTTAATTAGTAATTCATCACTTCCTGTTTCCCTGGGGTATAAATATGACGTGACACCGAGGCCATTTCTCTTATCCACTCTTAAACATGGGAAAGACAAAGGAACACAGCATACAAGTGAGGCAGATGTGCGTCGACCTTCACAGGTCAGGCAGAGGCTACAAGAAGATTGCCACTCAACTGCAGCTGCCCATATCCACTGTGAGAGGAATAATTAAGAAGTTCAAAACAACTGGAACAGTGGTAAACAAGCCTGGACGAGGACCCAAGTTTATTTTGCCACCACACACAGTGAGGAGGATGGTAAGAGAAATCAAAAGATCTCCAAAGCTCACTGTTACAGAATTACAACAAATGGTAGCATCCTGGGGTCACAAAGTCTCCAAATCAACCATCAGGCGCTGTCTACACGCCAACAAGCTGTTTGGGAGGCATGCACGGAGAAAACCTTTCCTCACTCACAATCATAAACGCAAGCGTCTGGAGTTCGCCAAGCGGTATTGGGGCTTCAACTGGGACCGTGTGCTTTGGTCAGATGAGACCAAGATTGAGCTTTTTGGCAACAAACACTCTAAGTAAGTCTGGCGTACCACGAAAGATGCGCATGCTGAAAAGCACCTCATACCTACTGTGAAGTATGGGGGTGGGTCAGTGATGCTGTGGGGCTGTTTCGCTTCCAAAGGCCCTGGGAACCTTGTTAGGGTGCATGGCATCATGAATGCTTTGAAATACCAGGACATTTTAAATCAAAATCTGTTGCCCTCTGCCCGAAAGCTGAAGCTGGGTCGTCACTGGGTCTTTCAGCAAGACAATGACCCTAAACATATGGCCAAATCTACAAAGAAATGGTTCACCAGACACAAAATCAAGCTCCTCCCATGGCCATCTCAGTCCCCTGACCTCAACCCCATTGAGAACCTGTGGGGTGAGCTGAAGAGGAGAGTACAGAAGAGAGGACCCAGGTCTCTGGATGATTTAGAGAGATTCTGCCAAAGAGGAATGGCTGAAGATCCCTCTTTCTGTCTTTTCCCATCTTGTGAAACATTATAGGAGAAGATTAGGTGCTGTTTTGTTGGCAAAAGGGGTTGTACAAAATATTAACACCAGGGGTGCTAATAATTGTGACACACATTATTTGATGTCAAATAATTATTTCTTTATGTGGGATTTTTTCCCCACTGAATAAATGCACTTGTATTGAAGGTTGGATTTTTCTCTTTTTTTCCATTAAGGTCCCATATTATTTAGAAAAAAAATAAAATAATTGGAAGCTAAAAAACACATCTCAACCAGGGGTGCCAATAATTATGGAGGGCACTGTACATATTTATGACATTACATAGGCCTACATGCAACGAAGATAGGTGTGTCTTACACACATCCAATAAATAGTGAAGCCTCTTTCTTGCTCACTTTTCTGGTGCAGTATGTATTATTACATTGCACTTAGCTGACGCTTTCATTTTATTCAAAGCGACTTACAGTTGTTGTTTTTTTTTCAGGGTATTGGTTACAGTCCCTGGAGCAATGTGGGGTTAGGTGCCTTGCTCAAGGGCACTTCAGCCATGGATGGAGAGGTCGGAGGGATTCGAACCGGCAACCCCCCTAGATTGAAAGACCAACTCTCTAACCACTAGGCCACGGCTGCCCACGTTTGGTTCATACAACTTTACAGGCAGTAATAGATTTAAAAAAAAACTACCCTAAGGGCAGATAAGCGGGACAACGGCTTTCGAGGTCGACCGCTTTCACAAAGTCAATGGCTTGGCTCGCCATTAACTTTGTGGAATGGGTCACCTCGTCGGCTATTATCCCTTACATATAGGGTACATATTAACTTTTGCTTTGCCAATTGTCAGTATAATTGATTAATTGACAATTACTTATTCTACACTGCTATAGGTGCTACACCATTGGTGTAGTCTATGTAGAACGCGGGTCGCGGGTATATGGAGTATACACCCACTTCTAAATTTCAGGGATTTCAGTATACCCACTTAAAATTGATTGATCCATTGTTTTGAATAGCACAAATATATACAGTATACCCACTTCAAAAAATGCTCAAATATACTGTATACCCACTACAAAAAAATAGACTACACCACTGCTCTGACTGCAACAAACTACCCCCTCATAATCCTGGCCCCTCACTGGGCCTGATTACTGTAAAAAAGTACCTCAAAGTACACCTGTCACACATGCCTACACCCATTTTTATAAAAAAGAATAATTTTAACAATGATGACTATTATTATTAGTAGTAGTAGTGGTCAAAGTAGTAGTAGTAGTAGTAGGCCTAGTCGTCATCGTCGTAGTAGTAGTAGTAGTAGCAGTAGCAGAGAGAGTAGAGAGAGAGAGGTTCCGTTGGCCCATTGTTTCCGGGTTCTATTATTGCAAGGGGGAGTGGGGGGAAATCCCCCTTTAGGCAGACCAAGGCAGACCTAAGGACTGTACTATTGAATGCTAGGAGCATTATGACACGTCCCTTTAGGCAGACCGGCACCAAAGATTTTCTATTCTGCATTTAAACCGTCTCTGCCGCAACCTGGTCACATTAGGTGCCCATAGAAACCTATTATGTTGGCATAGGCCTATCTCTATATACTTAAAGGGACACTGTGCAGGAAATGGTCAAAAAAGGTACTGCAACTATGCTGCTCATTGAAACTAGGCTCCCTATTGCCAAATTTGATCTTTACATGAAAGTTTACTGAGTAATAAACAAATATTTTCTAGTATGGTCCAAGTACAGTCATTTTTGCAGCTAAAAATGGCTATTTTTGGAAATTCAAAATGGCGGACCATGGAGAAGATCCCCCGTTTCATTCATGAAAAGTGTAATTTTTCCAGTCATAATGAATATTTAGAATTTGATGGTGGTGGTAAGTATTCATGAAAAAGGTAACATTAGTGAATGGGCAGCATGAATTCTGGAAATAAACAACTAAAAATCTCACACAGTGTCCCTTTAAAGAATCTCTGGTAGTAGTATTGGGTGCGTGTAGAGCCAACATCTGCTGTCAAATCCCATACACATCTTATAAATTGGACATGTACTTGTCCAGCACCTCTGCTTCTGATGCAGTGCCGATGTGTCCTTGGATAGAGATGGGTCACACGGGTGGCAGGTGTCATTTTGACTCAAGGATTGGTCACCACAACAGGCTGCGTTCCAACACTGAAGGTTTGAGAGAGGGAGGTTTTTCGGTGTAGGGGCCAAAATTGTTTATTTTGTACATCAATGATGATAGATGTAGAGTGTCTGAGTTATTGAAATAGGTTCTTTTTGCTGATAATACAAAAAAATTTCGTTCAGGAGATAGTTTAAAGAAGTTACAGGATGATGTTTTGACTCAAATGAGTAACTTGAAAGTATGGTTTGACTACAATAAATTATCCTTATACTTAGCAAAGACAAAATGTATGTTGTTTGGAAACTGTGAAAGGGACACCAAGGCATGTATTTCAATTGAGGAGGTGAACATTGAAAGAGTTTTTTAAAAATACAATTTCAGGCATAATTGATCAAATAAATTGGAAGACATATATTCTGTACTGTTCTTTAGTTCTGGATTATTAAACATACTGTGTGGAAGTCTGGGGCCATAATTACAAAAGACTATGACATTCTATAATTGTTCTTCCAAAAATAGCAATATTTACTTAAGATATGTGGATCATACTCATTCAGGGTTGTTTTTTTTATATGGTAGAATACCAAACAGTGCAATTGATGTGTAAGTCAAAGCATAATACCGTAAGCTACCTGGTGACATTAAACAATTGTTTAGTATAGAGAAGTACATTATAATTTAAGAAGGACATTTACTTTCAAAAGAACCAGGAATAGAATGACAATGACAGTTTTCAGTGTATCAGTTTGTGATGTACCGTAAGGATGTGGAATGCTCTGAAGGAGGTTATAAAAATGTCAAAGGAAGGTGTATCAATTTAAGGAAGTATCAATTTAAGAAAATGTATAAAGACAGTTTTTCAGCATCATGTGTGAAAATAATATGTAGCGATTATTTTCTCTCGCTCTTTCTTATTGTTTTTTTTGTTTGTTTTTTTACTGAAATGCATATGCGTGTGTAACATGGAGGTGCATATACGGTAATATAGTATATTATATTTTGAATGTGTAGGGGTGGGATTCTTCTTCCCACTCCTTTTCAGGTGTTTAACTTATATAATTTTGTTTTGTTAACTTGGAGGCTGTTTATTCCCTTAAATATCTGAAATAAATCAAAATCAAATCAAATCAAATCAGAGCGAGAGAGAGAGAGAGAGAGAGAGAGAGAGAGAGAGAGAGAGAGAGAGAGAGAGAGAGAGAGAGAGAGAGAGAGAGAGAGAAACAAACAAGACAAACCCACAGAAACAAAGTCACCCTAGTGTGTGTGTGTGTGTGTGTGTGTGTGTGTGTGTGTGTGTGTGTGTGTGTGTGTGTGTGTGTGTGTGTGTGTGTGTGTGTGTGTGTGTGTGTATAGGATGCATACTAAATG
Source organism: Engraulis encrasicolus (assembly GCF_034702125.1). Classification (NCBI taxonomy): domain Eukaryota; kingdom Metazoa; phylum Chordata; class Actinopteri; order Clupeiformes; family Engraulidae; genus Engraulis; species Engraulis encrasicolus. The sequence continues at coordinate 9,699,153 of NC_085863.1, read as the reverse complement.
AACAATCAAAATATCAATCAAAATCTTTGACTGGAAGGTGACATGGGTTTAGGAGTTTAGAAGAAAATTAAAAGGCGTGTCATCTTCAATTTCTAATTCCGATTCGTCCTCTGATGGCTCACGATACACTGACCACTAAAGGGCATGAAACATTCCTTACACGCCAGAACCGATGTTTAAAACACACAGTCCTTGCCATGGGGGAAATCATACATTTATGGGTTGTGTATTCTCCGTTATTTAGCTTCAAATTGTTTTTGACCTTACTTGATTACTGTTGCTGCCCTTCACTTCTAAGGGTCTACCAGACTGCATTCTCATTTTGTCATTCTCGAGTTGTCTGTTCATGTCACAGACTTGATTTTATTACAGCCCTTTGTTTGTTTTTTTATTAGTAATAATAACAAAAACAGGTGGGGATGTAAAATCTAAAATTGAACCAGACCTATTAAAAATCAGGTGATCAAATGCACCCCCAAAAATCACGACACAAAGCTCAAAAAAGAGATCCTCAAAGAGCTATTCAGGAAGTTCTCAGCATACCTCACTGGCAGGTTATCTAAGGACGCGCGGGTCCTCTGGGAGACGTGAGAGACAACTGAGCTCTGGCACAGGGCTCCCGAGGGAGGCAGAGGAGGAGCTCCAGGCTACATGACACAGTGGAGAGTAATGGAACCAATCTCACATGGGGCTGCAACGGATGCTTATTTTAGCAGTTGGCTAATCTATAGAGCCAGTAACAATTAGTCACAATTAGTCACGACAAACAAACCAAAAACATTGCTGCAATGACAACAGCACCAGAAAACTAAAAGATTCTCTAATTCTGGTAAATGTATAAAATAATCTAAATGCTAAAGCCATCAAGCCACCAATTGCACTGGGGGAACCTAAATGTTCTCAGGGGAACCCTAGCATTTCTTTGGAAAACCTAAAAGTTCTGGGAAGGACTTCCAAGGTTCCTCCATAGGCCTTACCTGGGTTGGTGCTCTGGAACCTTCAAGAAAATGTTGGGTTCTTCCGAACATAGAAGGATCAGGAAGCGCGCTCAACACCTTGTCTTCTTATACTTTACACTGGGTGCTTAACTTTGTCAATGAATGAACTCAAATCTCAAAAGTAAGTGAATAAACATTCACACTGAAGAAGGGTGTAAGCATGAAACATCTGTGATGTGAGGCGATTAGAAACGAAAAAATAAATCTGATGAGTGCTTCTTTATTCACTTACTTTAGGGTTCTTCCAAACACCCATTTATGTAAGAGAGGGTAAGCGTGAGAGGGTAAGAGAGAGAGAGAGAGAGAGAGAGAGAGACAGAGAGAGAGAGAGAGACTATAGAAGACAATAGGAGAGTGTCAACGTCTGTGCACTTGCAGTGAAAGTGCTAAGACAGACAGATACACCGAGAGAGGCAGAAAGATATAAAGGGAGAAACAGAGAAAATCAGGGCCAGAAAGGAGAGAGAGAGAGACTGAGAATGAGAAAGTGTAGACGACGATGCTGCTAAGACACTATTGAGGGGAGAGCAGGTGCCGGTGCACAGCAATCAGGGAAGACAGACGATGAATGTCAAAGGCGATGAATGTCAGTGGGCGGAGACACAAATAGGGGGTGTGGTAAAGAGATGAGGCAGCGCGGACGTGACATTATTATTATAATTATTATCTGTCTCCCTAAAACCCTGTAACTACATTTAGGCTACACTACAAGATGACTTTCAAAAGACATGTAGAAAGATTTTATGTTTTCATGAAAATAGTAAAACCTCTGCTCCTGTTTTTTTTCTCTATGTACTGGTATATCTAAAATATAGTGTGTCATTATTAGCTGTAGTTTCTGTCTGTACACTGTGAGTCCATGACTGAGGTTGACTGATGAGATTGAGTGAAGGCTTTTCATTTCACCTTCACCTGTCTTTCTATGACGACAGTAAGGCCTGTTGGCCCTGTAAGTTTGGGAACGCAATGTCCGTTAGTGTACAAGGGAAATAGAGGGCAATAGCAAAACAGCTATTAAACCCCTATTGAGTTCTGTACAACCGTCCCAAGATCCTCAATTAGTCTGATGTGGCCAACAAGTCATCTTTATTTTTCCGAGTCACTGAATCGTTTTATTGCTGTCTTGTCCCTGAGTATACAGCATGGTAGGCTACATCAGCCAGTTCCCAATGTTTGTCTCCGTGTAATGAGATTAAAGTGAAAGTGAAAGTGAAAGCCCATTGGGAAACTCCAACTCCCATTGTCATTGTGACACAGCACACAAGTGAACACTGCACACTGCACACAACGAAATTGCATTTATGCCTCACCCATGCAAGGGGGCAGCCCTCAGTGGCGCCCCATGGGGAGCAGTGCGGCGGGCCGGTTCCATGCTCAGGATACCTCAGTCATGGAGGAGGATGGGGAGAGCACTGGTTGATTACTCCCCCCACCAACCTGGCGGGTCGGGAGTCGAACCGGCAAACTCTGGGATGCAAGTCTGACGCCCTAACCGCTCATCCATGACTGCCCTCACAGCAGTCGCCAGCTCTATGTGGCATAAAAGCTAGAAACAAGAACAAAATAACACACACGTGTAAAAGAGACTCCATGTTTGATGATAAGGCCATTAGGAGTAAAAAAACAGATGTTTTGAACTGTTCTTACCATTTCATGCCCTGATCAGTGTGGAGTTCACCCACGAATAGCTAAAATCAACATCACTTAACGTGACTAGCATCAGCATAAACCAAATGACTGCCATGACGGACACATTCACAAACAAAATCCCTTCAAATTTCCCAATGGGAAGTCGTGCGCTGGGAAGTCGGGTTAAACTACGTATACTGTATATTCTCTGTCCCAAAGCTCAATACAAATTGGTCCAGGTAGTGTGGATCACTCCCCCGCGTAAAGGCACGGAACGCATACCAAAATTCTACACCCCAAATTCTGAACGAACATTGTCAGTGAAAATAAAGTCTTTTTGTGGAGCTAGAAACTGGAATGTCAAAATTAGCCCTGTCCTGCAATTTGTTTAGATAAGCTAGCAATAGAGAAGAATCTCTTAAAAAAATCCTGATTCCGGTTCGTGATCCGGATCACCACCAAAATGTAATCATTTGTTTCTTTGGTAATGTCCAACAACTCCACATCCAAATCCGTTTTTGAGTTATCCGGCTGACAAACAAACAAGCAAACAGACAGACAGACAAACCAGCGCAACAGAAAACATAACCTCCTTGGCAGAGGTGGAAATTCAAGGTTCCTCAAAGAACCCTAAATAAGACTTCTGGGAAGCACCCTAAGGTTCTAGGGTTTAGGAACATTCTTTAGTATTTACTTCCACAGCGGCAACTGAAGGTTCCTCAAAGACTATTTGGGTTCCTAAGCTCTCTGAGGAATTAAATTTTTTTTTTAAAAAAATCCAAGAACCAATTTGTTCCATATAGGCCGATCTGAGAACTGTTAGGTTCCTTTTAGAACTTTTAGAGGTGACTCCACAGTTCCCTATTTTTTTCATTGAATAAGACCAGCCCACTCCACTTCACAGGAACACATCTGCCATGGCTTGTGTGTGTGTGTGTGTGTGTGTGTGTGTGTGTGTGTGTGTGTGTGTGTGTGTGTGATGAGTTGAAGATGGAAGGGGTTAGCAGTGCCACTGGTATTCCAGCTCTTCAGCAAACTGAATATGGACTCAATATTAATGCACACACACACACACACACACACACACACACACACACACACACACACACACACACACACACACACACACACACACACACACACACACACACACACACACACACACACACACACACACACACACACACACACACACACACAAGCTCTGATTAGGTTTGAGGTCCACAATTGACATTTCATGCAGTGTCTGCAGAGGCTGTCTGTCTGTCTGTCTGTCTGTCTGTATATTCTGTCTGTCTGGCAAGTTGTGTCTGGTTTTTTCCCTCAGTTTGTGCTCCAACTTGACAAAAGCTATGGTCACGCAAGGAACAACTCTGTTTTCCCCTTTTTGTTCTTTATTGAATTTCAAAGGTGATGTAGGGGTTGATTGATAGGTTGAAAACCTTGAACATAAGAACAGAAAATACATTGTGTTATTATAGGTTTAGACAAATAAACCATCACATTATTTTAAGTACACAGTATAAATAATTAAGAATGTAAACAAATACCATATCTGAGCATGTTAACAAAGTATCTAGGACAATTCAAATCCGTAGTTTTGAGCCAATAACCAAAGTAAACAATTAACAGTTTTAGTTCTCCAAAATATCTACATAAGCCACACAAGCAAACTACAAACATGAAACTAGAAACATTCATGAAAACAGTTAACTGGAGACTATTGCAAATGAACACTCAATCAATGTTTAAGTTCTTGTTTGTCACATTCACAGACTCCAACATGGTAAGTATTTTAGGAAAGTCAAATGTGCCTACCAGTTGCGTTTGACCACCAAATTGAGGGTTTCTTTGGGTTTTCAGTTGGATCTTTTGTCCAAGATTTTACTTACAAACTTTTCTTCCTTTGTATTCAGGCTCACATGCTGGTCTGAAAGCAGTATGGCCGCCTTCAGGAAGTTCCCAGGATCTGACAGGAAGCTGGTGACTGTGTTGTGACTGCTGTGCACTAACTTTCTGTCTGCCCCCTGCAGGTCCGGATGAAAATAGCTGGTTGTGAATGTGGTTGTTTTGAGTTTTCTGTCAGTTGACATTTCAGTGTCTGTATATTCTCTCTGTCTGTCTGTCTGTCTGTCTGCCTGCATATTCTGTCTGTCTGTCTGTCTGCCTGCATATTCTGTCTGTCTGTCTGTCTGTCTGCATATTCTGTCTGTCTGTCTGTCTGCATATTATGTCTGTCTGTCAGTCAGTCTGTCTGTCTGCATATTCTGTCTGTCTGTCTGTCTGTCTGTCTGTCTGTCTGTCTGTCTGTCTGTCTGTCTGTCTGTATGTCTGTCTTCAGGTAGGCCTATCCTTGGGATCCTTGTTATTGAGGGGCAGCCTGTCCTTGGGTAACTGGCGCACCTGGAACTACAATAAATTATTGACGCTATTTTCTGCTTGCCAGCTATTTCTCTAATTAGACAGCGAGGCAGCGGCTGAGTTTTTAAGTGCCCTAAACAGAGGAAGGGGAGTGAACACGTTTGTTCGTTGCCGAGCCCCCAAAAACCCTGATAAATATGCATGAGCCCCCCTCTCCCCTTCCTCTTGTACTGTGGGAACTGCAGCAAGCGAGCGAGCAGCATCTGCTGACTAGGAAGTTGTGAAACAGCAGGTACACACCCTAACATCTGACAATGTCCCCCAAAAAAAAACCCCTCAGTGGGACAGGTGCTGGACAGAAGGGGGTGTAAAGAAGAACAAGAGTGGAACATGACCTCGGACAAGGAGGGGTGACGGACACGCCTCTTCCCTGAGGACTGAAACTTGCTCATTAAGCAAGGAGGTCCTTGTAAAATGACGGGATTGTAATGCACATGAGGATGCTGTGCAGAAATGCTTGTTTTAATTCATATTTGTTCACACAGAGAAACACACCCTGAACATTGTATCCCAAAAGTGAGTGCACCCCTAACATTTCACTTTGACACAATGGATAGTAGCCAGTGTACAAATTATAAACTGTTTCAGTTTATTGTTCATTCAGAATAATTCAAAATACAGCCATTAATGTCTCAACAATCTTGGTGTCATCAGATTACAGGACATGTTTCCAATCCATTCAGTTTCTCTCAGATGAGATAAATATAAGATAAATACATTTTCTTTAGATGGTGTGGTGAGTTATCCTGGTGGTATCCTGGTGGTAACCGAGCAGTACAAAGTAAAGTGTAAATCACAGTCAAGCATGTTAGTGGGACACGACATGGCTTGGGTTTATCGTGATTTGTGAGTGACACCCCTACTACTGAAGCGGATCATGATGCTCTCTTTGGAATTATAACTTAGGGGCATGCTCACTTTTGTTATAAATGGCTGCATATTGAATAATTTTGAGGGGAAATTACAGATATGCAGAAAATGTCTGGGGTTGTATTCACTTCTGTGATGCACTGTACATCTTCACAGTCTTTTTCTTCACAGTCGTTCTCTTGCTGAGAGAGAGAGAGAGAGAGAAAGAGAAAGAGTGAGAGCGAGAGAGAGAATAACTCTCCTAGGACCATTGTTGCCAATGACAGACCAATGTTATCCAAGATTTTATCGACTCCATCTTGGCTCCTTCTCCCCAGTGGTCCACTATCTCTTCTGCCGTGATTGGTTGACATGTCTGTCGGTTCCTGTGATTGGTGGACAGCTCTTTCTGCCCTGTCAGACGTTACCTGCCAAAGATAGCACCTAACATGACTGCCAGCCAGGTATCCCTAGCTGTCCTATCAGCAGATAGGTGTTTTGCTTACTGAATGATGTACTAGGGCGGCAGTTGTAATGAATCAACCGAATAGCAAGAGGAGGTGGCAGAGCCAGCGAGCAGTTACTTAATCTTCAGTTACTCCAGCAGAAAAGTCTATTGCAGTGACACAATGAAGTCTAACAAAGAATTATCACTTTCCCCATTAACAGAGCAATTCCACTCTATCAAGTCAATGGAAATGTGAAAACCTTACTTTAAAATTTAATTCCAGCACTGACGAAATCACACATGCCTTCAGTCAATATACTCAATGCAGCCAGTCCATGTGTACATGAATGAATGAATTAAACTTTATTGTCATTGTACAAGTACAACGAAATTGGTAAAGTGCAGATGCTCACGGTGCTTAAAAATCAACAAACAAAAAAAACTATATATATACTGTATAAAAATAATTAAGATTTTAAAAAGTCAGCTGTGCAAAATTAAGTGTGCATAATTGCTTTTTGATAAAAACTGTCTTTTAGCCAGTTAGTTTTTGTACCCAGAGCCCTGTAACGCCTGCCTGATGGCAGCAGCTCAAACTGTTTATGCCTAGGATGGTAGGGGTCTCTGATGATTTGCTTGGCTTTCTTCTGACAGCGACAGGAGAGCAACTCCTCTAAAGAGGGCAGGGGACAGCTGGTGATCTTCTGAGCTGTGCTGACCACCCTCTGAAGAGCTCTTCTGTCCACTGCTGTGCAGCTGGAATACCACACACATAGACAGTATGTTAGGATGCTCTCTATGGAGCTCCGGTAGAAGGCCACCAATAGACTTTGGGGTAGATGGTTAGCCCATAAGACCCTAAGGAAGTGCAGTCTCTGCTGTGCCTTCTTGATGGTGGCAGTGGTGTTGGTGTTCCAAGTAAGGTCGTCCCTCAGATGCACGCCCAGGAAGCATGCGTAATGATGAGACACTGGATGGAGGCTGAATCCCCACTCTTTGATTTCTGATTTCTAGTTTCATTAAATTATCACAACAGTTTCAAGGGACGCTTCCGGTAGCAGAGCCATGTAGACGCGTTTTTGGGGAGCTCCGTTAGAATTGACCCTATGTATAAAGTTCACAAGTCAATACAAAGTCAACTGTCGCCAGTCGAGGGATAACGCAATATTTAACCTACAAGACTACTGTATTATACTTTAAACCGTCTATTTCTTCAGTTATGTCGGGTCGTGGCAGGTCGGCTAAGCCAGCTAACACTCCGGTTAGCACTGTTGGCTCGTCCGGACAAGAGCCAATACTTCAGGCGATTACAGCACTGAAAGAAGAACTTTTGGCGAAAATCGATGAGAAAATGGAAGTACAGACGGCAGACATCATAAGTCAGATGGACCAGCTTAGGGAGGAATGGAGATCGGGTATGGACAATGTAAACGGCAGAGCCGATGCTTTGGAGCAGCAGTTCCTACAACTGGAGGAAGCGACTAGCGAGCATTCGACTATAATCAGCACCCTTGAACGTGAGGTAACAGAAATGAAGAAAGACATTGTCAAATTGAAAGCACGGAATGAGGACTTGGAAAATAGATCACGCCGTTGCAATTTGCGGATAATTGGAGTGAAAGAAGGGAGAGAAGACGTCAAGGGGGCTCTGAATTATGTGTCTCAGATGCTTGGTGAAACGTTGGAACTGGAGAAAGCTCCTCTGCTAGACCGAGCGCACCGAGCCCTGCGGAACGTCGAACAAGGAGAAGAGGCAAGCTCGCCCAGAACCTTCATTCTCCGGTGCCACTATTTCCAGGAGAAAAAGGCGATTCTGGACAAGGTAGGAGGGAAACTTCTAAGGACGACCGACGGCGATGACATACGCATCTTTCCCGACTACAGCTATGAGGTTAGCAAACGCCGAGCCAAGTTTAACGACGTTAAGAAGATGCTGCGAGACGCCAAAATCGATAAGCTCCGTTTTGGCGTGATGTATCCTGCTGAGCTGAAAATTACACTTCCAGACGGTACGGTAGAAAAATTTATAGATCCGAGAAAAGCCAAGGTCTATGTTGTGGAGAACATAATCAATGCTCCGGCATATAATGCATAGATACAGTAGTCTTGTGATTGGTTTAACATGAATAGGCTATAGGCCAGTAGCCAAGGGTGACCTCAAACTGGTGCGATATGGACGGTTGTGTGAAATTGCACTAATACTGTGGACATTTCCAACGTTATCTTAAAAGTGTCAGTTCTAGCGTGAGACATGGTAAGCTTTTTTCTCTCCTTTTCGGAATGCTTATCATCGGCGTGATCGCCGCAGTTGGGACTGATGGAGCATTCTATGCAGAGGAACCGTTCTGTTTCTCTCTGCATTGTTATTCCACACTGTTGTTTTTTTGTTTTTTACCGTTATTTTTGTTGTTTTGTGTCTGTGTCCCTCTCCCTGAACGTACTATTTTTTGCAGTGACAAGTTACAGAAAAACATTGTAGATTACATACCCATGCTATACATAAGAATTCTAACTCCTCCCTATGTCATCATGTGATCCAAGTAAAGCTGAGCCAAGGACAAGGTTAGTCACATGGAATGTCCGCGGGCTTAACCACCCTGTTAAATGCTCTAAAGTATTTGCACATTTGAGGAAAATGTCTGTAGATATAGTATACTTGCAAGAAACGCATTTACTCCTTAAAGACCATGGTAGACTGCATAAGAAGGGCTATTCATGGGTATATCACTCTAAGTTTAATTGCAAATCTCGAGGGGTAGCCATTTTAATACGCACAGGGGTCCAATTCACAGAAAGTGAAGTTATTTCAGACAGCAATGGTAGATTTGTCATAATTAAAGGGAAATTGTTTGGTTTGCCAGTGGTGTTAGCCAACATATATGGGTAGATGACGTGACGTGTAAATTTTGCTGTCGCAGGCTCTTAAAATTAAGTAAATTCATGCTTTCAAAATTGTCAATGCTTTAAATGATTAAACTAATGTCGTTGTTGTGAAAAAGTAATGTCTACTAAATACAGAGCTTAAATAAGTATACTTAATTTTGAGTCAAATGTCACATTTGTCCTATGGTGTGACTGAGGCAAGCCTGGTTCTCCATATTAAAACATTTTTAAATAAATAATCAAAGCTCAGTCATTTGTCTAAACAACCCTGGCATGTTTTTCAACGTGTCTATTTTAGCAAGTGGCAATGCTTAATTTTTTTCCTGTTTTTCTGAGACCGTATGGACTTATGAAACTTTGTCGCAGGAAACAATGTCCTGTGGTGTGACATCATATTTTTGGTCAATTCTGTGGATAATTATCTATTGTTGAAGCTCCAGCGGTACATAAATTGTGACTTTAGACCCTTAAGAAGCCAATGGCAAGGGTGGATTTTAGATTTTTCTCTCAGAGTTCTTCAGTCAATCAATTATGTTTTGCTACCACAAGATGTATTAGTTTTGTAGTCCTTTGGTGTGACAGCCATAAAATACATTTTGACAATAGTGTATATTTTTCATATTTTTTTCTTATGTAGATGTATGAAAATGCATCTTACTAAAGGTGAAATTGTATTTCAGTTGGCAACGACATGGCTTTAAATTAACTCAAAAGCTCAAAAGTCCTATGGTGTGATGGTAAAAGTCCTATGGTGTGATGGTAAAAGTGCTATGGTGTGACACTTGGGAGTAGCACACCAAAGGACAAACAGGTCACACCAATGGACTAGATATTTGAGAAATAGCTTTTAAAACAACTGGTAGTACATATATTTTTTTGTTGTTGTTTGACTAGATAAATATTGTGTATTCAAATTACTTATTCCTTTATTGGCCTTTGGAATTTATACTTTGATGCATTGTTGATGAATATTTGCTGTTGATTTTAGATACTGTCAAATGATATAAAATGTCATTAATGGTGCTTTGAAACCATAAAATATAACGGTAACAGTGAAGGAAAGATCAGTGAGAGAGTATATAGAGGAGTATAGATGAATAAAGTATGCTGTGGAGAGCTCAATATACAGCATAAATGTGCTGTCCAGCTTGAGATACCAAACAGGCAATGGCCACTACACACTACAGGTTCAATGGTGTGACAGTCATAGCATACCTACAAAAGTGTGATGGTCATGCCAAGGTCACACTTCAGTATGAGTCTTATGAGCTCTGCAGGTTACATTTAATGACCGCATGGCTGTCATTAAGAGTTACAATAGGCTGATAATCAACGATTCAAAGACTTATAAGTGTTAAGTGTAGGTCCATATTGACTACAACATTATATTATGATCAAAAGACAAAATAATCATGTTGATAGGCTATATTTGTTTCTGGCTCAGTTTTGCATTTCTGTCCTTTAGCGTGACATGAATGTCCTACGGTGTGACATGTTTTAAACGCTCAAATATTTGTTTGAGCTAAACAATATGTTTGATAAACACTGAATATTGCATTAGGGAAGAACAAATTATCATCCCTGAAAAGTTAGTATAAATTCGGACAATTTTGAACATTTAAAAGAAAGATATCCCTGTTTTTCCTCGAAGGTTTCTAATAATCTCACATCTAATGGGAAAAAAAATACTTAAATGGTAATTTCTCATTAAATTAAGACTTTAAAAAATTGCAATAAATATGAAGAGTGTAACAATGTTCATAAAACTCCATCAAGCCATTTCTACATCACTTAATATATTTATTTCTTAACGTCACACCAAAGGACATATTTTCAGCAAATAGCTTTATCAACGTAAATAAATAATCAATGAATAGACCAACATTGTGACCACGTGGATATTTTGAAAGATTAATTGCTGCACTACGTAGACATATACTTTTTTCCTTCATAAACAATGTTTTGTGAAAAAATGTTTTTTGCTGCCTATCCGTCATCTACCCATATGCACCTAACTGGGAAGATGCAGGTTTTTTCCAACATGTTTTTTCTCTCCTGCCAGCTATGGACTCACACAAGTTAATACTGGGGGCTGATCTGAATTGCGTTTTGTGTCCAAAATTAGACCGCTCAAATCCTACAACCAAAATGATGAGTAAGACAACCCAGGCTGTGAATTCATTCATGCAAGCATATGGAGTTATTGATCCTTGGAGACACCATAACCCACATTCTAAAGCCTATTCTTTTTTTTCTCATGTGCACCAATCATATTCCAGGATAGATCATTTTCTTATAGATGATGCATTATTGCCTTTGTTTAGATCTATTACTTATGACGCTATTGTTATCTCAGATCATGGACCTGTTAATATGGTACTTAGCTTCCCCGGACAAGTTCCATCTCAGTTAGTTTGGCGCCTAAACCCACGATGGCTTTCAGATGAGGGCTTTGTGACATATTTGTCTAATCAGATAGATGTGTTCTTACTGACTAATAACTCTCCTACGGTGAGTAGATGCACCCTTTGGGAGACTATGAAAGCTTACATTAGAGGTATGATTATTTCTTATACAGCAAATGCAAACAAGAAATTATATACACGGCAGAAAGAATTGCTGAATGAAATAAAAGAAATTGATAAACAGCATGCATCTGCACCCTCCTCTGAACTTTACAAGGAGAGGCTTTTATTAAAAACAGAATATGATATTTCCATAGCAAGCCAAATGCAGGATATGTATGTGCGGTCTCGTAGTGAACATTATGAACATGGGGAACGAGCGGGGAAACTGTTAAGTCATCAGCTTAAGAAGTCTGCTTCTGCGAACCAAATTACAGAAATAGCATTGGATGATGGTTCAGTTACATGTGATCAAAGGAAAATTAATGAACAGTTTAAGCAGTTCTATAAGACTCTGTATACTGGTGAAACTACTAGTGAGGACTCCATAAGTAAAATTTTGGATGGTCTAGAATTCGAAAATATTGAAGAACCTGACAAGGAGGCTTTAGACCAACCAATAACCCAAGAGGAAATTGTGAAAGTTATAACTTGTCTAAAATCAGGTAAAGCTCCAGGACCAGATGGATTCCCTGTTGAGTTCTATAAGAAGTTTTCTGCGAAATTGGCCCCAATTCTGTTAGAAGTGTATGAAGAATGTTTTAATAACGAAACTCTACCTCCAACAATGACACAAGCAATAATATCTGTCTTGCTCAAGAAGGATAAAGATCCTTTACAGTGCGGCTCTTATAGGCCAGTAAGTCTACTGGGTTGCGATTACAAAATACTTACTAAAATGTTGGCCTCCAGACTTGAATCTGTCTTACCTAAGTTTATACACACAGACCAGACTGGCTTTGTCATAGGCAGGCATTTGTTCAGCAATTTGCGAAGAGTGTTTAATTTACTCTATTCCTCAGATTTATCACCTGTCCCTGAAGTTCTTATATCACTCGACGCTATGAAAGCCTTTGACCGCATAAGCCATAATTACTTATATAAGGTCCTGGATAAGTTTGGTTTTGGGTCTACATTTCAAACATGGGTTAAAATACTGTATGCTGCCCCTCAGGCAGCTGTACGCACTGATAGAGTAGTGTCAGACTATTTCCCTATTGGTAGAGGCACTAGGCAGGGATGCCCATTATCTCCCCTGCTTTTTGACATCGCCATTGAGCCACTTGCTATGGCTATTAGGAATTCCCCTTTGATTTCAGGGGTTAAAAGAGGGGAGTATATACATAAAGTCTCAATGTATGCGGACGACTCAATGTTTTTTCTCTCAAATCCAAATAGCTCACTACCTGAAGTTTTACGAATAATATCAGATTTTGGACGCATTTCTGGTTATAAAGTGAACCTGGCCAAAAGTTTGATTTTTCCTATGAATAAACAGGCTAGTCAGATGTCTTTTGACTTATATCCATTCCAAGTCATACGAGATAGTTTCACTTATTTAGGGGTTATAGTAACAAGGCTATATAAAGATCTCTTTAATAGGAATTTTAAGGTCTTATTAGATAGGACGAAAATGGAATTGTCCAGGTGGGTAACCTTGCCGTTGTCACTGGCAGGGCGAGTGAATTCTGTTAAAATGACTATCTTACCCAGATTTCTGTTTTTGTTTCAGACACTACCTGTATTTATTCCTAAAGCTTACTTTAAAGAGTTAGACCAACATATATCTACTTTCATATGGAACAAAACTATTCCGCGAATCAGAAAAGAGTTCTTACAAAGACATAAACATCAAGGGGGGTTGGGATTACCAAGCTTTATTAATTACTACTGGGCTGCTAATGTACACAAAATCCAGTTCTGGATGTCACCCAAACCAGCAGAAGATCAACCACTGTGGGCATTGATGGAACGTAGTGCGAGTGCCCCTGTGAATTTGGCTGCACTAATATGTGCCCCAGCACCTCTTAGTAAGAAACATTTGACTACTAATCCAATAGTGAACGCTACACTTAGAATTTGGTCCCAGTTTAGGTTACATTTTAAGCACAAGACTACCTTACCATCTAGTCCAATAGTAGGAAATCCACTTTTCCCACCATCTTTGTTGGACACGACCTTTCTGAAGTGGAGCGCAGGGGGCTTAGCTTGTGTGAAGGACTTTTTTGTTGATGGCACATTTATAACTTTCCAACTAGCAACCCAGAAATATTCAATACCAAATTCACATTTCTTTAGGTATTTACAGGTGAGAGATTACATTAGGAAAAGTTTTTCTTCATTCCCAGACCAGCCAGACAAAGATTGGATAGAGGAATGCATTCAATATGACCCATCATGGAGGGGATCTGTTTCTAGGTTGTATCAAATGATCCAAAGTGTGAACACACCAACACTCGACCATATTAAAGAACAGTGGCAAGAGGAATTGGGAGTAGAAATATTAGACGTGAATTGGCACTATGCCATTGAGAGAATACACTCTTCCTCTATATGTATCAGACATGGTTTAATGCAGTTTAAGATTCTTCATAGGGTCCATTTATCAAGGGCAAGACTGGCAAAGATATACCCTAATACTGATGCAACCTGCCTTAGGTGCCACCTGGCTCCAGGAACATTGTTTCACATGTTCTGGTCTTGCTCTAAATTAAGAACATTTTGGTGTGATATTTTTGATACATACACCCAGGTTTTTAATAGAAAGGTAGATCCTGACCCTTTGATGGGGCTTTTTGGAATAATTCCTCTGGGATCATCATTTACATTTACAGCTTCACAGTCAGAGATCATTGCATTTACATCTCTCTTAGCTAGACGACTCATATTATTAAACTGGAAAGCTGAGGCCCCTCCATCATATGGTCGTTGGGTGGTGGATGTTATGGCTCATTTGAAACTAGAAAGAATGAGGACTGCCTTGAGAGGCTCACAAAGGAAGTTTTGGAAGGTGTGGCAACCATTTATAGACTATGTGGAGGATCATTTTAGTCCTACTAATATATAGTTCTGGGATGTAAGGTATACAGTAATCACTGCAACCCCCCCCCCCCCTCCTCCTCCCTTACTTTGTGTAAGTTTTTCTTTTACCATTATTGTTTTTATTGTTGTGATTATTGTTATTCTTATATTATTATTATACATGTAATTTTAGATCATAATCATTATTATTTTTCTCTTGTATTTTGTCTTGTCTCTTCTTGAGTTTTATTTTGATGCGTATATGTTGGGGTTTTGTTTTTGTTTTGTCTGTAAATGAGGTCCTCACGGTTCGACCTCTTTTGTGGAGCACACTGTGAAGTTTTTGATGTGTGCAATTTTGGTTTGATTTATTTCTATGGTCACTCCCTGAATGAAAAGATTGTATGTAAAATGTTTCTATGGAGACCTGAGAAAACTCAATAAACATAATTTCATAATAATTAAATTATCACAACAGTTTCTGTAATACAATTCAATTCAGTTCAATTTCACTTTATTTAAGTGTGGTATCACCATAGCAAGGTCTCAGAACCCTTTACAAGCTCATGGTTAGTAGCACATAAAATAATGGATTAAAATATAAGATAAACGTAAACATAACATTACATAAGCAGAAAATAAGGAATCAGAGTTACATCAAAGCTTGATACAATTTCAGATTGGAAATTAAAAATGTAATGAAACAACGCTAAGGACACATAGCAGGCGAAACGAGCGAGGCAGAGAGGCGAAATTCAGTGTTCCATTCTGACAGCTCAACCGTCATCAGGTCGTTGCAGCGAATCAAATGGAATGGAACAGTTATGTTGTTGATTTGATTGGCCGCTGCGGGCAAAATTTGCTCCTCATTTGCATGATATTAAACTTAGTTTGATCATTTCGCTTCTTGCTTTCGCCTCCCTCATAGGAATCAATGACGAAGTTTGCTTCGCTTGGACAAATTTGTGTCTATGTGTCCGCGGCCCTATGTGTCTATGTCTATTGCGTCTATGTGTCCCTACCGTAAGGCTATAATATAGGCTTAAGGGACACTCTGCAGGAAACGGTCAAAAAAGGTACTGCAACTATGAAACTGGGCTGCCTATTACCAAATTTGATCTTAACATGTAAGTTTACTAAGTAATAAACACATATTTTCTTTTATGGGCCAAGTTAAGTCATTTTTGCAGCTAAAAATGGGTATTTTTGGAAATTCAAAATGGCGGACCATGGAGAAAATCCCCCTTTTAATGTATGAAAAGTGCAATTTTTCCTGTCATAATGAATACTAGAATTTGATGCTGGTGGTAAGTATTCATGAACATTAGTGAAAGGGCAGCATGAATTAAGGAAATAAACAACTAAAAATCTCACACAGTGTCCCTTTAAGCTGATCTTTAACATACTGCACGTGGCTATCTGTAATATTTAGAGAACATGAATGTTTTTAGCCTGCCATAAAAATGTCCACAGAGCCAGCATCTCTAACATCATGTGGGAGGCCATTCCATAAATGTTGGATCACGAAGAGCAAATGCCCTCTGACCTGCTGATTTCTTAAATACTGACGGGACAGTGAGAAGACCTCCATTTGCAGAGTGCAGTGGATGTGCTGGTATATAGGGCTTAAGGAGCCTGTTTAAACAGGCTGGAGCAAGATTGTGTAATGCTCCGTAAGCAAGAAGAAGAATTTTGAAACCAGCCCTTGCTTGTATTGGCAGCCAGAGGAGAGAGGCTTGAATCGGTGTAAAATGGCTGTACTTCTTCACTCTCATCAATACTCTAGCTAGCTGCTGCATTTTGGACAAGCTGTAGACTCCTTGTTGTGCTGCTCGTTAGAAGGCCAGAAAACAAGAGCATTGCAGTAATTGAGTCTTGATGATACAAATGCATGCACAAGAGTTTCTGCATCCTGAAGAGACAGCACGGGAAACCATGTAACCTCAAAATCATTGATTAAACAAATAAGCAACTGCATGTGCTCCACACCCCAATTTCCCGCTACCCACAGCAACTTAGTCAGGAACAGAGGCAGAGCTTTTGGCCCGTCTCTGAATGTCTACTGGCTGATTAGTGAGTAAGAGGGGCAGCTGACAACATTCATGCTGAGCTGGAGCTAAGGCCTGCTGTTCTGTTGCTGTGTGAGTGGGAGTGGGTACTCGTCAGATGGATATAGATGAAGCCAGGGGCGGAGCTATGGGGGGGGGGTGGGAGTAGGGCATTTGCCCCTGGGCCCAGGGCCCTCCTGTATTGTTGGTGGGGGCCCTATTGTGAACATGACAAGCTGTTTGAGGTGTTTTGCCCTGGGGCCCTGTGGGTAATTGTTCCGCCACTGGATGAAGCTATTCTACGCCGGCAACTAAATTGAGAATTTAGAGCCAGACTGATAGCAGTGTTTGAAGGATGTTATTGAGGGTAAGGACTCTCCTCTTTCGTGACTATTTACTGCACTGTTGTGCAGCTGGCCCAGAACCAGACTCTAAAGGCATGTTGTGCGTTGGGTGTGTGGGCGTGTGTCAATGTGTGTCTACTCTACTTAACCCTCTGCTAATGTACTTTAAAAAAAAAAAACACTAACTCCACTTCGCATTTGCACCTCTTGTTCTGTTTATTTCCTGTGCTCTTTGTATTTAAAAGTGTTGTATGCTGTGATTATGTTCTCGGTTGGAAGTCACTTTGCACAAAAGTGTCTCTATTGTAATGTAATGTAATGTATTGTAATGTAATGTTTGTCTATTTACTACAATTGTTTTGGGGAGATAAAACCAGACTCTACCAAGAGTAGGAACAGGGTGAAGTGAACACACTTTTTGTACGAAGTGAAGCAGTAAGAAAGCACCCAGTCTTTTGTCTGAGGAAAAACACCCTTAATGTCATATTAAAATATTTTAATTGCTGGAATCTAGAAAGTGGGACGTGTCACTTGTGACCAAAACAAAGCTGACTCTGCTTCTTTCTGTACAGAAAGTCAGAACACAGTAAACAAAGTCTGTAAATGCCCCACGGTAGGTACACCTACACCTTTAGTCAGCTAGTTCATTTCAAGGGCTGTGCACAACGATTGGGGTTGGCCCCACTTCAAAGGAACGCACCAGGGGCGGAGCACTGGTACTGGGACAGTGGGGGGCGGGAGATGTGTCAGAGGCGTTGGGCCCACGAAATATCGTAAAATGGGGCCTCTACAAGATGTTTGGCAATCGAAAGCCACTGGCAGAAGCCCCCCAAGTGGTGAGCCGGGGGTTCCTGGCCCCTATGCCCCCCCTCTGCTCCGCCCCTGGAGCGCACCCATAAGGTGCCTGGTCAAAATGGCCAGATGCAGTTTGGTAGTGCACATGTGCTGTATAGGCAGAGAAAGTAGATAAGAGAGAGGTTCCATTGGCCCATTGTTTCCGGGTTCTATTGTCGCAAGGGGGAGGGGGGGAAATCCCCCTTTAGGCAGACCTAGGCAGACCTAAGGACTGTTCTATTCATTCTAGGAGCATTATGACACGCTCCTTTAGGCAGACCGGAACCTGGTCACATTAGGTGCCCATAGAAACCTTTTATGTTGTTTTCTATATACTTCAAGAATCTCTGGTATAGTGATATGTACACGTAGTGTAGTGAGGACGTCTAGTAGTGCACATGTGACGGAGGTCTTCTTGCACCTGTTAGTCCCCCTCGGGGCTGCGAACCTGCCACCTCGTCAACTACGTCGGTTCGGAAATGGGAGGCACAGTACGATACCGCTGGACTAAAGGACCAGTCCCCCAGCCCAACGGCATCGACACTGACCTATGCCGTTTTTCCATATAAACCCGGCTGTGCCGTGCCATGTTGTGGCGCGCTGTGTTGAGCTGAGTGGGACAATCAAACCAGCCTGGTTTGGTTTTCCATTGCTAACGGTGTTACCTGGAGTATGGTTGGAGTTACGTTTTTGGCGTTGTCACATAGCATTACTTTACGTAGGCTAGTTGACCTAAGGTAAGGCTGACAGATATTTCATCTATCGAAGTAGGCTATAAATAGTTTCATCAACATCAAATTTGGATACTACAATGTTGATCTGCCTTTGAGTTTAATATCAAAGTAATAGTGTCAAACTGAAGTTGTCGAGCTAAAAGTTTAAAATCATTTCCTCACTGACACGTTAGGGTTAGGGACTGTTTTGATTTGGGCACAGTTTAGCATTCTTTAGCTATTGTTAGGGTTAAAGTGAATGCAAGGGCCCCACAAAGATAGGAAGGGCCCCACAAGGATATTAAGGTTGGGCCGTGTGTGTGTGCGTGCATGTATTTGTGTGTGCGCGCGCGTGTGTATTAGTGTGTATTTGTGTGTGTATGTGTGTTTGTGTGTGCGCACACATGTACGTTTGTGTGTGTGTGTGTGTGTGTGTGTGTGTGTGTGTGTGTGTGTGTGTGTGTGTGTGTGTGTGTGTGTGTGTGCGTGCGTGTGTGCATGTGTGTGTGTGTCACCGACAGCACTAGACAGGTGCTGTGATATTTGGGCCACAGCATAGTGAGCCCTTCAGCCAGAGATATTCTATAGAGATATGCCAACATAATAGGTTTCTATGGGCACCTAACGCGACCAGGTTCCGGTCTGCCTAAAGAGGCGTGTCATAATGCTCCTACAATGAATAGAACAGTCCTTAGGTCTGCCTAGGTCTGCCTAAGGGGGGCCATAATAGAACCAGGAAACAATGGGCCAATGGAACCTCTCTCTCTCTACTCTCTCTGCTTCAGCTGTAGAGGCCAGGCAGGATGTGAGCCAGCAACTACCACTGACACTGTGGACAATATGTCCCATTTTCGGATAGCACTAAATTGGACTTGAGCCACAGATGCACTTGACACTCGGTGTATCAAAGAGGTGCCTGCATCCCTGGTGCACAGTCAATGTTGCAGTGCTAATTCAATACTATTAGTATTCTGAGCATATAATGTACATACTGTGCACATAGTGTTAAATTGAACTCTTTGTGTGTTCAATTACCATTGCATAATTAATCAATTCAGTGTTGCAGTATCACAGTAAGTCAACACCAGAGGTGTCAAAGGTATAAAATTAAAGTAAAAAAGAAACACAGTTTCCTTCCAACACAGGTAGCTTATCTGAGTAACCAGTAAAACTGTGTACTTGTCTCACTGGTTGGATCAAGTTTGTGGTGGGTCCTTGTTAGGTTTATAGTGTTTTTCAGCAATAACACACTCGATCTCATTAGGTACAATGGACTGAATGGTGTAACAGCTATGTAATATCATATGCTGGTGTTGTACTTGCACACCAAAGAAATATTTTTACTTTCACTATTGACATCTCTGCTCAACGCTTAGGGCATATCACACCTACAGTACCTTGCTTGGTCCGGACCAAACGACCAAACGAACCAAATTTCCCTTGATTCAGACCTTTTGGGGTCGTTTGAATAGGCTACAAACCACCGAACTCTGGTCCGGACCAAACTAGCAGACTGAGACCAAGCTGAAATGTCAAACTTGGGCCGGACCAAAGGACCCTGGTGTGGATCTTTTGGAGGTGTGAAAGCAGACCATAGCTAATCCATGTATTTCTGGTTGAGTCAGAGGTTTCTCAGTCGAAGAGGATGGTGCTATGCTTAGCTACGCTAGTAGCCTGAACCACAATGTGACTTGAAGTGAAAAGCAAGACTGCTATTATGAACGTAGCTGGAATATGCCGACACTTAACTGTAGCCCACGTCTTGTGCGAAGAGCAAGGAATATCACATGATGTGCGCTCAGCGCTATCCTCTGTAACCACCTTGCCTTTGTTGTCGCGGATAAAAAACATTTCTGCAATAGCATAGTAATTGTTAAATTGTGACATTTTGGAGCATATTGAGTGTGTCTTGTTTCTGACCATAGCTGTACATGTTCAGGTCATGTGACGTTGACAGATTTTGGTCCACTGTACCATCTGAAAGAGAACCCCACCAAAATGAGAACATTTTGTTCAGACCAATGCAACTGAACTACAGGCTTTCCTGGTCTGAATTCGAGTCGAATTTAACACTATATGGAATGGGCCCAAATATAGTCAGAGTAGTGTTCAATTAAACAACAAAATTTACTATGCCGGAGGCAGGACAGAACTGTACAGTATATGTTTCATGGAGAGAGCCTCGCAGATGTGGAAGCACTAGCAAGACACTGTGGATTTCAGATGTGGAGTGGACCAGACAGAGTAAAAAGGTGTCTCTGTAAAAAGAGTTTAAAAAAAGAGTCAGTGTGTGTGTGTGTGTGTGTTCCACTTAAACGTCTCTCACAGAGAGTGGGATCAGGCTTCCTCTCTTAGATACCGCTTTGAACTTTCCTCATGAATGCCAGAGTGATAAGGCCAGTATCTGTGCTGCACAAGGAGAAAATGGTGTTGGTGTTGGGCTGGGAGGGGGGAAGGGAAGGGAAATGATACTGTTGCATATCTACACACTATTGCTCGCTGCATGAGTGGGAGGCAGAGATACAGGAAAAAGAGAGATACTGTACAGAGTGAGTGAGAGAGTGAGTGAGAGAGAGACAGATAGAGACAGAGAGAGGGGAAGGGGTAATGAAAAAAGAGAGTGAGATAGTGAAGGAGTGAGTGAGTGGTAAAATGAGGGTAAGAGTAAAATGAGAGCTGGGTGGGAAAAAAAACTTAGTGGGAGAGAGAGAGGCGAGGGTGTGGGGGCTGAGATGGGGGAGGAAAGAGTGAGTCACCAGTTATGGAGATTGGGGATGAGTTGGATAGGGGTGAGATGCAAGAAGGGATGGGGGCACAAACTTTGAATGAAAATGCCCAGTGACACAGGGCTTTGAGAAAACATGGAAAAGTGCCATTAGAAACATTAGAACCAAGCTTTACCCATCCTGTGGAACTGGCTTGGTCATGGCAGGAGAGCCCAGTATGCCATCCCAAGAGGACTCGTGACATTCGCAACACAATTCATGAAGGAAGGTACAGTATGATTACAACAATAAAAACACCATTCTGAAATAATGGTAACACTTTATTTTAGGGATACATCTATTAGCACTAATACATACAATGTGCCTGTATAAGTAACTTGTAAGGCATGTACGTACAAAGCAAAATCAAACATTTGTTAGGCAATTTAGGCATGTATTTGCAAATGTCTTGTTCATGCACAATAAGGTATTTACCAATTTAACCTGAGTAAGGACCAAGTAGGCCTAAGCGTTTGCTTAGTACATGCCTTACAAGTTACTTATGCAGCCATTAACATTGTATGTATTATAATAGATGTATCCCTAAAATAAAGTGCCTTACAAGTTGCTTATGCAGGAATTAACATTGTATGTATTAGTGCTAATAGATGTATCCCTAAAATAAAGTGTTACTGAAATAATTATTGCAAAATGATTATAAATAATAGTACAATTATTATTGTGTGATAAGTGTAGAGTAATTGCATGGTCTTTCTTATGTCTTCTGTCCCTTGTTTATTTTGTAGAAAAGTTGCATTCTCATGTGTAGTTCTTGTATTTTTATTTGTGTGGGCTAGCATGGCAGATGACGTTTCGACTCACTAAAATAAAATACAAGAACAACAGTCGAGAGTGTGAATAAATTCACTATATCACCTTATCAAATTGACCTGAAAGAAAACCCACACAGTAGACAGAGGTAGCATTTAAAAACTGCAGCAGAATGGAGGTCTTGCCCAGCACATAGATGTTAAAGCACTGAGACAATCCCCCGTCCACTAACAGTTGTGGCCCTGCCTTTATTGTCAAGTAATCACTAACAGAATTGTTAGTTTAACCAAACAAGGACATAGTTCAGCTAATGAAGAATAAACATACAAGCCAGGTGGTAACTTATCTGTGACAACACAGATATCAGAACTCACAGCAAGTGACAACACAGATGTCAGAGCTCACACAGGGTTTAACCAAACAGAGTCTAACTAGAAACACAAAAAGCAAAGTCCTAACTATGTTACATTTTTATCACATTTTATATTTTCAATAATACATTTATAAATGCAGAGAATTTCTTAACAGAGTGCACTATCTGAAAAGTTGAAAAAGTTGAAAAGCTTGTTTCAAGAATACAGTGGCAATAAAGAAAAATGATCACAAGAGTGGCAGGTAGGTAGGCCTACTGTACTGTACGGCATGCTTATGAAATGCATTGTTGTGTAATCAACGCTGGCTGGCCTCTAGCTTACACATAAAAGCCTCCCGTCTCCATAAGTGTCTTTTTTTAATGTCACACACCCAATTAGTGTGTTCCCTGCCTACCAGCTCCAGAGTGCAAAAAGCAATTATCCATGTCCATAACATGAGCCATACAGTGTATTGTGTTCTGGGTTGCCTGCGTCACTGTCATCACTACACGCTGACACTTGACCTTCTCCAGCGTGCCCACACAACACAACACATCCCACATTTACATTAGTGGGGGCTGTCTGTGGAGAAGCAGTGGGGGAGTGAGCAGTGGGGGGAGCGTTGTTGTGCCAGCGTTGGTTGTGATGTTCACTGTAGCAAACATCTTCGTAAAAAAAGTTTGTACTTTTCCAGGATCCATGTGACGGCAGGTGAACGGCCCTTAAGAAGACCTTATGTAAGGAGACCTTTGTATCGGTATGCTTGCTGGAGGATAAGCAAGCGCGGGCACGATTCGTACTTGCATAGTTCATGTCAATTTTACGCGCGTTAGATGCAACCAAAATCATGCATTAGTTGCGATATCTTCAAACTCACTGGGGGTGATCATAAAAAAGACTGCAGGGTTCCTTGCGAGTGCTTCTGGAGAAAATGACAATAGTGGCAACTTTTGAAGAGCGCCTCGACCCGAAATTACAAACATTCGATTTGCGATCAAACGTCCCCGTTGCACTTTGACAAAGGAGCGTATCGTATCCTTGCCCGGGGAGTCCTTTTTGTTTTGTTTACAGTCTGTGTTCCAATTATCCGGATTGAAATGTTGTTCTCTCTGCCCGGTCTCCGGCAGTATTTTGTGTGTTGGTCTACTGCTTTTAAAGCAAGCCTCCCAGTCGGTTGCTCGCGGTGACGCGCGTCATTTGCGTCTCGCAGCAAGCGTACCGAGGGCTCTAGGAGAATTTAGGCTGAGAATAAATGGAGTTTCCTTAGCGCTGTAGATGGACAATGCGCACATCTTATGCAAGCCGCCACCAAACTCCACAGACAGAGAAGAAGAAGGAGGGGACAACACCTCCTTAGGAGACCAAACTGTAGCGCAGTCCTTTGCATGGGCAACTTTTGGCAGTCATGGGTGAGCGGTTAGGGCGTCAGACTTGCATCCCAGAGGTTGCCGGTTCGACTCCCGATCCGCCAGGTTGGTGGGGGGAGTAATCAACCAGTGCTCTCCTCCATCCTCCTCCATGACTGAGGTACCCTGAGCATGGTACCGTCCCACCGCACTGCTCCCCATGGGGCGCCACTGAGGGCTGCCCCCTTGCACGGGTGAGGCATAAATGCAATTTCGTTGTGTGCAGTGTGCAGTGTTCACTTGTGTGCTGTGGAGTGCTGTGTCACAATGACAATGGGAGTTGGAGTTTCCCAATGGGCTTTCACTTTTCACTTGCACTGGGCAGGCGAGGTTTGATTTATCTTACTCTACTGTTTGACTGCAGCAAGGGTCTGAAGGTGTGGGAAGAACAAATGGATCTTTGCATATTCGTCTGTGTGCCGAATGGGATGTGTAGCGATCGCAAGGAGGAGAATAAGCATTAGGGTCTGTAGAGAGAAGAGTTCATCCAGGCACTCCAAAATAAGGTGTCCAAGCGGGAAGTTACATTAAAAAGCCTTAAATGGTACTGGGCTGGGGTTACATTAAAAACCCAACATGTTTTGACCTCACCAGGTCTTCATCAGGGCTAGGTTCCATTGTATTAGGGTCTACTGCACTGGCTGTTTTGTATTTTTTCTGATCACATAATCACGCGCACACACACACACACACACACACACACACACACACAAACACACACACACACACACACACACACACACACACACACACACACACACACACACAGTTGCATTGTAGCACTACGCCCATGTCGGTTGTGATGCTCTCCCCGACAAGTGAGTTTAGGTGTGGAGGCAACAAACTGAGTGCTGTATTAATCCGGTTAGGCCATGGAGTCGAGGTTAGAGGTCAAATTCAACCACGGCTGATTGCATTCATATGTAACACGAGCCGTAGAGTGTTTTTGTAGCCTATACTGTTCCATACATGTTCTGTGTTGCCTTGCCTGCGTCACTTCACAGTCATCACGACACACGGACACATGACCTTCTCCCGCAGGTCCACACAACATACTCACGTTATTATGGTCTGTGTAGAGTGGTGGCTCTATGTATAGGGAGGGAGAAGAGGAAATGAGGGAGAGAAGAACAATGCTAAGGACTTTGGTTACATTAGCCAATTATAGTAGAAGGAGTTATCAACCAAAAAGGGAGAAATTACGCGGTAGACAGAAGCACCAACATTGGTATATAGATGATCTTTTAGGTGTATCTTATCATTTAAGAAAAGGAGCTTTGAAGTTCATTGAGGTGATTTGAAAGGAGGAGATCCTAGATAGTAGGCCTAGTTTATTTATCACATACAAAGCCATAACCAAGGTTACAGCTTGTAGTGAAATGACGGTTCTGGTAAAACTCCACATCGTGCAGAAATCATTAGATTAAATGTCAACATAAATACACACATTAAAGAAATAAGTAGTATAGAAAATGTCCATGGTGTCAGATTGTTCATAGATGTGTCGATCGAGGCCAGAGTTGGATGCATCGCTTTAGAAAACAGACAGCTGCGTGACAGATGGGTGCCGAAAATGAGTCGATGGTAGTAGAATGTTGCATTGCCTGGATATTATGACTTAATTGGCCATTTCATTTGCTGGTAATGTACAGTATAACCAAGGACAGTAGATACATAGGAGGGCTTACTGAGGTCATAACAGCGTAGTACGAAATGATGGCGAGGGGAGTACGGAAATGTTACTCTTCTTCTACGGTCAGTATTGGAAGCATCAGGGAAGCATGCAATGCCACTTCCGCGAGGGTCGGAGTGTGGAACAGGTCATAGGACAGCGTGAATGTTTGTCAGCTGTCCTTAATTACCCCCAGCAATTACTGTTGACCAACAGCTGCAGTTAATTTGGCCACACACTGAACACTATCCACCGGATATCCTCTTTCGGATTTTGCGGAGTACGGAAATGTTTGTCGCACCCACTGACCATGCACAAGGCAGTTAATTTTCGTTCCACTCGTGTCCTCAGGCCGCACTCCCCGTACTACACCTTGGCCAATGCATTCACCCCTGAGAGATTGTTCTTCTGTGTGTACTTTCTTTGGTATAACTGCCCTTTGACCATATGTGATATATACCTACCATAATAAACCCGGAAAAGAGTCAACTACATGCCATCTTGTACTGAGATTAACAAATCATCATTAAGACAAGTACTGCTCTCAAAATAAATGTTAAAGAATAATATCTGCAACATTGGCATAATGATATAAAACCCAAAGCAAGCTAGAATGTTATAGAGCTATCAAATCTAATTATGAATTGGAAGAATATTTCCTTACTGTCAGGGATAAAAAATAGCAGCGGCAAATGCTGAACAAATATAGACTGAGTGACCACAACCTTGCCATAGAAAAAAGTAGACGTAGGCAGTCATGGCTGCCAAGAGAGCAAAGGGTGTTACCGCACAATAGATGAGGTCGCCACAGAGGTGCACTTTCTTCTTCAGTGTGACAAATATTCAAAAATTGGAGAAGCAGCACACTTCAATACTTCTGCACAAACAATAGCTGGAGCCCTGAACCTCGACACAGACGGATTACTCTCCATCCTGCTGGGGCGGCAAGGGCAGACAGCAACTTTACAGCTGCAAAATATGTCAGTGAATGCTATAGGCAAAGGGACATTGAATAGGACAGTGATTTTCAACCTATGGGCCGTGGCCCACTGGTTGGCCCTGAAGGTATACCAAGTAGGCCTTGAAATAATATTCTAAAAATTATAATCACATTTTGCTGTGTGTTGCTGCCATTGACAGTATAAATATTCTATTTACTCTCAATGGTTGCTGTTGATTTATATGAGTTTTATTCGCTATCGGGTCAGAGGTGGGCCCCTAACATTTGTGACAATTTTGAGTGGGTCCCAAGTTGAAAAAGGTTGGGAACCCTTGCTATAGGCAAAGGGACATTGAATAGGAGACACCACAAAAGCTATTACAGTACATGACTACACACATATACACACACACAAACACACACACACACACACACACACACACACACACACACACACACACACACACACACACACACACACACACACACACACACACACACACACACACACACACACAAGCAGACACATACACACAACAATGTGTATTTGTATACATGAATTATGTTCATTGTATTCTGTGCTTTCACAATACATTTACCATTTGTCATATCAATGAAGCTGTTTGAATGGAACTGTGTGTGTAATAAATGAGATGATGACAACAGACCCACATCACACACACACACACACACACACACACACACACACACACACACACACACACACACACACACACACACACACACACACACACACACACACACACACACACAAACACCATTCATCCCGTCCCATACACTCTTTGCTGAACAAACTCAACTACATCGTAACATTTCCATGGCATTACCAAGAGAGTCTAACAGTATGTGTCAGAGTGAGACTTCCTCATTACCGTTTCACATTGTACCATAAAATGGGATTCCTGCTGTGACATGTCCCCATGGTCCCAGTACAAAGTTGCGTTTGCTCTCCACAACACCCTGCACGGATTGCTCTGGCACTATGTTGGAGCATACGCAATAAAAGGTTACCATGCGTATCTCCGTCGGATTACAGTAATGCACAGGCTAGATATGGCTGCAGCCTAGGGGCCCCCACCTGCCAGGGGCCCCCTGCTTAGTCAGAAGTGAAACATTGCAGAATTATGACAAGGTACAATATCGACAGATTCATCTGTCAGGTTGAGTAGAGTTGGTAGACATGTTATCCTTAATATATAGTGCGTAATTATGACACGGTCTATGTAAATTTGTCACAAAATGTGTTTTCCGGTGGGCCCCAAAAAGCAACCTGTAGCCTAGGGGCCCCAGGCCATCTTAATCCGGCCCTGGAGTATACGTAATAAAAGGTTACCATGCGTATCTCCCTCCTGTGTCCTGTGTGCTTTGCCAAACTGTCGAAGCACATTAAGCCACATCCTTTGGAATTTAATAATTAAGTGAACATAATAATGAAATAAAATGCCGATTTAGGAACCTAAAAATAAATAATTAACAATCAGACCACAATTCCTAGAACTACGCCCTGCCAAAATACATTGAAAACAAAAATGTTTGCAATCTAGATTAGGGTTTAATCCCGGGACCCGGGATTCCCGGGAAATCTGATCAAAACAATTTCCCGTTTCCTGGGAAAGCCATGACGGGAAACCGGAAAAAAAAAATAAGTGCGTGTCTATTTGTTGTCCTAGCAACAGTAAGCAACAGTGCCATCTAACAGCGGTAACATTTCAGGCTCACTCAAGCAGCAGCAAAGTCTAGTTTCAGCCCATATCACTGGCGAAAGGCTCCCAATTCCGCAGGCTTGATTTCAGGTCACGTCAGTATTTCCGTTACTGTTTATTATTCCTTCATGCTGTTGTGCTGATTTCGTTCACACTTGCAGTCCTGGCTTTACCGATGCAGGAACTGTGATTAGTTTGATCGTTACTGTGGAAACGGTTGAATAATTTTGCTCCTAAAGCGAAACAGGGAAGCGGCCAGGGCGAGTTTTTAGACAGAATGTCGTCGTGAAATTAAAGTTCCATCTCTTTCATGCTTCCGTTACGGACACCCTTCATTACAATGCTGTTTATGGCCGTTTGACTCGGTTTTAAATGTCATCACCGTTTCAAATTGTAAGCATACAAACATCGTATCATGTTGATATCCATTCCTGACTTAAACAGTGGATACATAATTAACTATCATCACTATAAGCAGTAAAACATGCCTGCCACGGCCTAACAATAAACAATAAAGAGATGTTTGTGTAGGCTAACTTAACGAGTGATTATTCCCCTTTGCTGCCGTTAGTTCTTAACAGCCACGTAGGCCTAATGGATTTAAGGAAATCATTAAATGGTTGACTATACCATATTTCGTTTTCATAACAGTGTCCTACTTTTATGTAAGGGCTGCTTAGGTTTTTTTCTTTTTTTAGAAGACGAGTCACCGTCACCAACAATCCACCCGTCATTGATAAGCGCTGCATGCTGCGCACAGGCTATCATCTTACACTTCATTATTATTGTGTTGGTGGATAGTAGAGCTTAATCTTAATTATTTTCTCCCAATAATGATACAAACAGTAACAACTTGATACAAAATGCCAGTTTGGGAGGAACAGTTGAATTATAGCCTCTACATGACTAGATCAAAAAATGGGAGAAAAAAAAAAAAAAAACGGGATTTCCCGGGATTCCCGGGAAATGGGTCGTCCGATCCTGGGATTTGATTCATACCATTTTCGGGAAAAATATTAAACCCTAATCTAGATTTGATGATGATGATGATGATGATGATGATGATGATGATGACGACGATGACGACGGCGATGGTGCAATTGTGATGATGATGATGGTGACGATGATGATGATGACGCAACGACGATGACAACGACGATGAAGCAATTGTGATGATGATGATGAAGATGAAGATGATAATGATATGCTGATGAGGATGATGATGGCAATAGTGATGATGATGTTAATGGAGACAATGATGATGATGATGATGATGATGTTTGAAATGCAGTCGGCAGCCTGCTGTCTGGTGGAAGCACCACAAAGTAGCTTTGTACATTATGCATCACGCTAAAGTGGTGCCGTGGTGAGGTTTGAACTCCATCACACCCCCTATTAGGCTACTGTATATGACAGCGCCAGGCCCTCTACTCTCCTACTCTCCTCCGCTCTCCGCTTGATTATGGATGTAGGAAAACTCCTCCGTTTCACAAAAGCAGACCGGCTCATTATTTAAAACCCCTCTCTTTCCATCTGCTTTGTAAAGCATGCCTGAAATAGAGAGAAGAAGAGTGGAGGGAGAAACGGACATTTTTCTCAATGGACAGATAATCTCTTTTTCCCTCAGTGTCTCACTCACCACACTGTCTTTGCTGTCTTTGCCTCTGTCTGTCTGTTAGTCTATCTCTCTCTTTCTGTCTCTGTCTCTCTCTCTCACTGCCACTCTCTCTCTCTGTTTCACGTGACAGGGCAAGGTGCCACACGTGTGTGTGTGTGTGTGTGTGTGTGTGTGTGTGTGTGTGTGTGTGTGTGTGTGTGTGTTTATAAAATTGGAGATGGGATGTGAGTCTGGTTAAAGGCTGGTCGGGTTGTCTCTGGAGAGTATATGTGAGTGTGTGCTGAATATGAGATGGTGTGTATGTGTGTGTTCGTCAAAGGTTGTCTTAAGGAAGTGTGTGTGTGTGTGTGTGTGTGTGTGTGTGTGTGTGTGTGTGTGTGTGTGTGTGTGTGTGTGTGTGTGTGTGTGTGTGTGTGTGTGTGCGCACGCGCGCGCACATACGTGTGTGTGTGCGCGTGTGTCAAAAGGTTGTGTTTGGGGAGCTGGGGTGGGGTTGGGGGGGCTAAATGCCGTCATGTGATTGGTGCGTTTGTGGCGGCCTGTCGTCTGTCAGTGTTACCTCTCATTAGCTTTGCAAATGTCCTAATGTTTCCCCATCGCTGCTAATAGGATCTGCACAGAACGGAGAGAGGAGCGGGCAGCGGCACACACACACACACACACACACACACACACACACACACACACACACACACACACACACACACCCTCCCCAGACAGAGAGAGAGAGAGAGAGAGAGAGAGAGAGAGAGAGAGAGAGAGAGAGAAGAGCGGGCACGGGCAGGGGCACGCTGGTGACTGGGCAACGTGAGAGCTAAGAATAGATCCCAGGGCCTCATCACCCAGACAGCCAGGCAGACTGACACTAAGGATGGGGGCTGTGGCTCTTGAGCCGGTGTGGGTCTCGTGGTTTGTTTCTTACAAAGAGCCATTCAAAAGACTGGCTCATATGGCTCTCTTAAAAATACTTAATACTTATTCTGTTACGACATTAAGTAATAAGCCACCTTTGGCTCATTTTGTTTATGCCTGAGTGCACCTCTGCTTATTTCCTAAGACTGCCCCTGCCACTCTCTGGACGAGCTTGTGATGGGCTTTTATATGCATCTATGTGAA
Organism: Engraulis encrasicolus; assembly: GCF_034702125.1. Classification (NCBI taxonomy): domain Eukaryota; kingdom Metazoa; phylum Chordata; class Actinopteri; order Clupeiformes; family Engraulidae; genus Engraulis; species Engraulis encrasicolus. The sequence goes on along the minus strand of NC_085863.1, from coordinate 9,668,195 downwards.
ACACATAAATTGAAAAAAATGAATGAAAATGAATGAATGAAAATATCAGTTTGCAGCTTTCGAGTTTAGGAGCTGCACAAATGAATCAGCTCGTTCGGTCCGGTACTTCACATCACAAGCTGGCACAGAGGAGGAGAGAGGGGTGGATGTGGGGAGTGGCAGATAGAATAAAATGAGGGTGGTGGCGTAGAGGGGAGAAGGAGACATGGGTGGTGGGGTATAGAAGAAGATGGGTGATGGAGGAAAGGAGAGGGGTGAAGCAGAGGAAGAGATGGGAGGCAGATAGATAGATAGATAGATAGATAGATAGATAGATAGATAGATAGATAGATAGATAGATAGATAGATAGATAGATAGATAGACAGATAGATAGATAGATAGATAGATAGATAGATAGATAGATAGATAGATAGATAGATAGAAACTTTATTTACCCTATCCCCAAGGGGAAATCCCTGTTCTAAGTTTTTCTGTATAGATACAAGTAGATTAAAAAGATGAATGAAACTACGCACTACGTAGAATAGCCAACGTGTTTGTCTTTGTCCTTAATTGACAAATTATAGGCCTAGAATAATTAAATATGGATGGCTCTTGGGACAATTATTTTCTGCAGTCTGTCAGTTCTGCATGTCAGTGCCCCACAGCCTCCAGCTGATCAGATGCTTCTATTGGAGACTGGCGTTGTAGAGGAGATACTCATCATTGTCCAAGGTGGTGGGCAGTTTGTTTTCAAGATCTTTTTTTGGACACTGGAGTGAAGCTCCCCAGTTCTTCTCCCACAATAGAGCCAGCATTACCCATCTATCAGGCAGCCTGATCTCCAAAAATTCCGTGCTCCTGGACACGGATGTTAGGGACACAAAATCCGTGTCCAGGAGCACGGATTTTGCCAAAATTCTGTGCTCCTGGACACTGTATTGTTTTCTGTGCTCCTGGACACGGAATTGTATTCCGTGATGGGCACATGGAAGTGCTTTCTATAGGCTATTACCACAGCACTGTGTTAGCTCTATCATTAGAAAATACATACCAAATGCTAATCCTAAACAAAACAATGTTATAGCAATTTAAGTTGTGCCCTGACCAAAACATTCCCTAACCTTAACCTGTCATTAAATACATAATTTTGAGAAATACCTTTTCCAGTTGGTTGCTAGGCTATCAAATTCATATAATGAATGAAAGAAAACTAACTGTGCCCAGACCAAAACAATCCCTAACCCTAACCTGTCAGTAAGAAATGTTTTTTTGAGAAAAAATATTTGAAATTAGAAAAATCCTGAGAAAACACAAAACTGTGGAAACATAGAGCTGTGGGAGTATAGAGAGAGCACTTCTGTATGTCCATCACGGAAAATAATTCCGTGTCCAGGAGCACGGAATTTTTGGAAAAATCTGTGCTCCTCGACACAGATTTTGTGTCCTTAACATCCGTGTCCAGGAGCACGGAATTTTTGGAGATCATGTTGCATCAGGTGGCCTGACATCCCTCTTCATTGTGCTTCCACCCCAGCACACCACTGCATAGAGCAGGGCACTGGCTACCACAGGCTGATAAAATATAGTAAGAAGGTTTTTGCACATATTGACCGCAGGAAGCTGACTGTCCTTTTTTGTACACTGCATCTGTATTGTCTGACCAGTCTAGTATGTTGCTTAGATATACCCCTCAGATACGCATGTGGCTTACAATCTCCACTTCAATACCCTCAATGGAGACTGGTTGCAGAGCGGGCTTAGACTGCCGAAAGTCCACCACCATATCCTTGATCTTTGCAGTGTTGAGTTGTAAGTGGTTGAAATTACACCAATGCACCAAGTCCTCCACCAGACTCCTACACTTCCCTCTGCTGCCCATCCTTAATACAGGGTCCGATAACTTTTGCATGTGGCATGTCTCTATGTTTTAACTTAAGTCCGATGTGAACAAGCTGAACAGGACAGGAGAGAGCATAGTACCTTGGGGTGCTCCTGCAAGGCACACACTGTGAAGAAAAATGAGAGTGAGAGCGAGAGAGAGAGAGAGAGAGAGAGAGAGAGAGAGAGAGAGAGAGAGAGAGAGAGAGAGAGAGAGAGAGAGAGAGAGAGAGAGAGAGAGAGAGAGAGAGGAGAGAGAGAGAGAGAAATCATATCTGGTCTTATACCCATGTTATGTTTCAATGAGGAGTGCGTCGGAGAGTGGGAAAAGAGGAAGGAGGTGGGGGGATCAGGCTTAAAGGGACAGTTTGGTCAATTTCAACATGCAGTTGTATTGCTCACGCTACCCTTGACTTGTCAGTACCTGGTGATGCCACATTTTTCGGCTCAGCCCTTTCCGAGATATGAGCAATTCTAATGGGGGCAGCGTTTGTTTACATTTTTAAAAAATGAAACATAGGCCAACTCCAAATATTTTCCCAAAAGGTACTGCTGTTTGCTAGTTGTCTGCTGATGTTTTATAACCTTTTGGATGTTTGTGGGAATAAATAAAAATGTTTTTTTGAAATTTAAACAAAGAGCTGCCCCCATTACAATGACCAGGATCTCGGAAATGGCTGAAGAAAAAAATCTCAGGCACTGACAAGTCCAGGGTAGTGTGAGCATTACAACTACATGTTGAAATTGACCAAACTGTCCCTTTAAGCCGGGCTTACACTGTGAGACTTTTTGCCCGATTTGTCACTCACATGACTTTTTGAGAATCGGGCCGATTTCTTGCTCAATTGCAGGTCAGTCGTGAGTCTCACATCGTGTAGTGTACATGGGGTAACGACAAGCGATTTCACCTCACGATCGTGCAATCGTAGGGTCGCAAGAAAATCAAAATCGTTTGAAATCCTGGTCGTCCCTCGTGAGTAAATCGCACAGTCAAAGCAGTGCTACGACCCAATTTGACACTTCTCACGCACAAATTGATAGGGCAGCGCGATTCGCTCTTGAGCGTGTCCTCATCTCCACCTCAGCTGCTCCTCTGCAGACCCGGGAAACCTGCCTGTCGTGTCGCACAGTGGGAGCATTCTGTTCGCATCCGACTGTCGGCTCGTACAGTGCTAAGTAAAATTCCCTCATTACATTCCCTCGTGCAGTGTGAGAAGGAGCATAATACCCACGACTAAAAATATCGCACAGTGTATGCCCGCCTTTACTCACACACACACACACACACACACACATACACACACACACACGCACACACACACACACACACACACACACACACACACACACACACACACACACACACACACGTAAGTATGACTCCCATTATGATTAATCTTTAAAAAATGATAAACTGTGCCCACACCAAAACAGGCACTAACATTTATCTCTGTCTTTATTTTTTCACTGTAAAAAAATCGGTACCTTTTTTTCAACAAAATCATACAAGTACATGTTGTTTTTCATGATGGAGGACGGGCCCGCTGAGTGAGAAATGAGAAACAGAGGAGACAGAGACCGATTGAAAAAAAACAACTGTTGTCTGAAAGAAAGAAAAAATGAGAGTGGGAGGCAGATTGAGACACAAAAAGAAAAAAAGATCACAAACGGAGAGAGGGGAAGAGAAAGTAAACAGAGCACAGCAACACAAAGCCATTCATCTTCTACATGTTATGTATCAGGCAGGCAATGCACTATCTATACTGTAGCTGCAACGCTTCTCAGATTCAGGATGTACCCAGAAATGCAATTCATGTAGTGCAAAGCGATGCCATGTTTCCCAGATTGACTAGCAGAAGCAGAACTGTAGGATGCCTAGGGGGTGTACGGTGTTGCCAGATTGGGCGGGTGCCCGCCCAATTGGGCTACTTGGAATGAGCGTCTGCGGGTAAAAATCTGAAAAATTGGCCATTTGGCGTTTTTTTTTTTTCAGCCGTTTTGGGCCCATAGAAGTCAATGTAATTTGTTGAATTTGGGCGGAATTTAGCGCATTTTGGCGGTTTTTGAGAAGCTCTTGGGCGGGATCTGGTCAGACACATCTGGCAACACTGGGGGTGTACAGAGAGCGCAGGTGCCCCGTTCGGGTCTAGTCTGGTCTGGTCCAAACATCTGAAGGCTCTGGCCTTTCATATGGGCATCAAAAGGCTCACACATACCCTGGACACACACCGAACAAAGTATAGCCCACAGGCTTCAAGGGCTCCTCTCGCCTCTCCTCGCCTCTCCTCTTGCACCGAGGAAGGAAGGGGCAGGCAGGGAAAATCAGACTGTGTGTGTGTGTGTGTGTGTGTGTCTGTGTGTGTGTGTGTGTGTGTGTGTGTGTGTGTGTGTGTGTCTGTGTGTGTGTGTGTGTTGGTGCGGGTGTGGGTGCGTACGTGTAGCATTGCAGCGTGCTGTGCATGCGTGAATAGCATGCTGCTCACATCAAATGACTACTTCATCAAACACATTTTCAAACCACTTAAAGTTTAAAGTTTAAAACCACTTAAACACCTACACATAAAAAAACAAAGTTTGAAAAGGTGTTGCTTTTTGTCCCCGTTTTATTCTGCCTATGACTCAAATGGATGAGCCATTAACTTTGGTGACTAAGTCGTGAAAGTGGCATCTCCCCTCTAGGCGGTTGGCACCGTCACCTCTGTGATTGCCACTCTAAACACA
>NC_085863.1:9651113-9661113 GCF_034702125.1 Engraulis encrasicolus | reverse complement strand
TTCTCTCTATGGGATTTTAATATAGTTTTAACATATAGTTGACACTTTGTATCACTTCTGTATGAATTATACGCTGTTTACTTTTTATTGAAAAAGTCAAATTGAAGTTTCTTTAACATTGTCCCATGAAATGGTATCCTTAAATATCTGCAGAAATGTGAGGGGTGCGCTCACTTCTGTGACGCACTGTGCAGTATTTCTTCACAGCTGCTCTGTGCATGTGGGAAATTGTGACATTTTGTGGGAAAAGAAGTTGGTAGTGGTGGTGGTATCATGCAATTAAGCCAGTGTATTGCACAATGCGGCGGGACGTACCGTACGGGTAGCTGGACATCGACAGCCGAGCAGCGAGGGGCCAATTGTGTAAGCGCCCCAAGCTGGGCATCAGCATAGATAAAGAGGGCGGAGAGAAATAAAGTGACACATACAGTACAGTACACACACCACTTGGGACACACGGCATGGGATTGCTATTGTAAACCTCAGAGCTAATCAGAGAGAGTGGCTGGCACTGTGTGTGTGTGTGTGTGTGTGTGTGTGTGTGTGTGTGTGTGTGTGTGTGTGTGTGTGTGTGTGTGTGTGTGTGTGTGTGTGTGTGTGTGTGTGTGTGTGTGTGTGTGTGTGTGTGTACATTAATATTGCCTCATCTTGAGGGCATATACAGTTCATTGAAGAGCTGGAATCCCAGTGACACTGCTAACCCCTTCTGTCTTCAACTGATCACGCACGCACAACACACACATATGTGCACACATGCATGCGTACACACACACACACACACACACACACACACACACACACACACACACACACACACACACACACACACACACACACACACACACACACACACACACACACACAAACCCAACCACCCCGTTCCCACCAGTCAACACACACACACACACACCAGTCAACACACACACACACACACACACACACACACACACACACACACACACACACACACACACACACACACACACACACACACACACACACACACGCTGTGGCACTGCTGCTGCAATCTCACCTGAGAGTTTCATCAGAGCATGAGTGAACTCCACTATCTCATCTGCAGCAGAGGCCAACTACACGCCTCTGCATAGATATGTAGCCTATGTATCAGCCCAATGCCCTGTCTGCACATTTACAGCAGGAGATAATGAATGCAGTTCAGGCGGGTCCAGCAAACTCCCAGATCAATATCATGCAATGCAATTTCACAGCTGGAAACCGTTCTTCAGAAATAATGAGTTTATAACTTTTTTTTTTCCTTTTCAGGGCGAGGCTATTCAGTGTCCCTGTCCGAAGCAATGGCAGTGTACGCTTATTCATATAACGCAGTGCACACCAAAGTGATTTTATATTACTTGATGGTAGAGGCTGGAACCCACTGCAGCTTAGTTTTTAAATATTTGTTTTGCGCACCCGACGTTTTGGTGTTACTATACCCTCAGGGTCAACAGGCTGTTTCTTTAGGTGAAATTCAGCTGTGCAATGTTGACGGCAATTCATGGAGTATTTCAAAGAAAAGTGTCCCATGCTTAAAGTCAAGCATAGTAGTGGGACTCACATGGTTTGGGGCTGCATGAAAGAAACATGCATCTCAACATATACTGTGAATACTGAAGCAGATCATGATCCTCTTTATGGGATTTTAACATAGGAACATATTCACTTTTGCACCACCCAAATTTCACAAAAATGGAAAAATATGTGATTTCAGTTAGATTATCAACCTTACATTTCTGTTGTAAGTTCAACAGCTGTTGTATAAAACTTACTCTATGCACATTTTTGGAAATAACTTGTGTGCTTATTGAAATATTATTAAACATTTTATTTTTCAAAAGGGGTGTACTCATTATAGCTGTACCGTAAGTCCTTTTCATGTGTACAAGCCTGGCCACCAGTAAATTATGCATTCTGTGGACTAAAGGCAAAAAGCTCCACTGTATTACATTAGCAGTTAATTCAAAACTTACTGTAAGTATGAAAATATATGCGTTATAAGAATATATGAATAAATATTTAAATATGCTTATATAGCCAGTTGGCAGAGTTTCAGAGAGTAAAAGACCCACCATTACTCAATTCCAATTATGGGCACTTAATGAGATTCCATGATGTTGTTCTCCTTTATGGCTAAAAAGTTGTGCTATATTCCAGACTTAAAATCAATGCCTTAAATTTTAAGTTACTCTAATGGTAACTGTAAATGAAATAGGGAGAGTTAGAGCAAAACAGGAGCGGGAGAGGGGGGGGGGATTGTGGAGAGGAAATGGAGAGGAAAAGCGTAGTAGAGAGAAGATGAAAGAGAGGAGACGAAGAGAGGAGATGCTAAGGACGAGATGGGATGAGATGAGAAAAAGACATGAGAGAGTACATGAGGAGAAAGAGAGGAGATGGGGAAGAGGAGAGGAAAGGAGGAGCAAAGAAGATAGGGAAAAGGAGGAGACTGGACACAGTTCCAATCTCCCAGCTCCAGTAGCAGCTGATGCTAGGAAAACAAGTAGGGCAGACAGTTTGGTGATTGAGTCTATAAGAAGGAAATCAATAAGGTAGGCGTAGGCCTATAATTTACATATTGCGTTGTCATGTAAGCAGACAAGGAAGGTGTTTACCCACAGTGTTTGGAAACTCCACCTCCCATGATCCACTGCACTGTAAAAAAAAAAAAAAAACACGGCTTAAACTAACAAAAGTTAGTGTCCACTCCAGGCTTTTTTAAAATTATATTTTTTAAGGGTTTTATGCCATTTAATAGGACAGTATGAGATGGTGACAGGAAGCGAGTGGGAGAGAGAAATAGGGGAGGAACAGGAAATTACCTCAAGACGGAATCGAACTTGGGCCAAAGAAGGTGGATCTAACAAGAAGCGACACTCAATACAACGTCCATTGCAACATTCGGTCCCATGATTTTCGGCCGTGGACACCATTCTGGAATGAATATCGGACAAATTACATTGGAATGCATTGGGTACAGGGTTTCTACATAATACGGTAAAACTACATTGATATAACTATCGGAAATTCTTCAGTTATGAATGTTTAGGCTATGCCATCTCATGTGTTTTTTCAGCACAATCAGTGCAGAACTTAATTATCTATAAGGCTAAAGTTGCCAAAGTAGCTAGCCATATTGTGCTAACTTTAGCATTAGATCCGCGGTCTTTCCTATGGCCAAAGAACGTTGCTATGGCTACTGGTCATAACAGAGTGGCGTACGTGACTACCTGTTCATTCCAGAATGGCGGATTTGACTCAAAACTGACTCAAAACGCCCCCTATTGACTGTGTCCCATAAAAGACCTGAGTGTCGACCCTTGTTAGATCCACCTTCTTTGCTTGGGCCAGTGCAGCGCCCTACAATTTGAGCCACGGCAGGGCCACTGCCTAACATGTAAGTTGGCCAAACTTACTGTTGTTAGTGGAAGTTTCCACAATTCATTACTATTATTTAATTTAACTTAGTTTTTAAGTTAGGGCCCTGCCGTAGCCTGACGGTGGAGCGCTATAGGTTGCTACGTCGGCGACCCAGGTTCGATTCCGGCCCGGGTCATGTGCTGATCCCTCCCCGTCTCTCTCTCCCCACTCACTTCCTGTTGCATTCATCGCTATACAGGTACTGTCCAAATAACGTTGAAAATTTTGTTAGTTTAAACCGTATTTTTAAAAAATATATTATTATTATTATTATTTACAATTTTACAATATCAAATTGCCATTTTTACAATGTGCGTGTAGGCATGCACATTGTGTGTTCTGTTCTGGAGAGGTTTGAGTTTTCATTTGCTCTGTCCTACAGTATGTTACAGTGACGGCACGCATGGTTATGTTAATAAATTACAAGATTACTGAAAAGCGCCTCAACTGTTCAATACGGAGTTGGAGTTTGTAACACAACAAGAACAAGTTGTGCACAACTTCAGGCAGACCACAAAGTAGAAATACAAATTGAAAAGGGGAAAGCACAGCTTTTATAATGTCAATATTGAGCAAAAATAGTTTGTATGCAAACTTAAACACACTGAAATAGAACTATCCAAGCTCTTTTTGTAAACATGCATGTAAGGTAAACTGTGGATTAGCCTGTCCCCCAAAACATGCTCTCCAAAGGGTCATTGACTGGTGTTACTGAGCACTTTAAGCCTACAGGTTTAGGCAGAGCTGCAGGATATTTCGTATAGGCCTATTTTAGGTAATTAAGTTTGTGGCCGTGACGTCATTAAATCCGTGACTCATGAGAGAAACAGGTAGATGTGTCAAACCTGTTTAGGGTTAGTGACTGTCCAACTGGGGTAGGGGAACCGCAGAAGAGGTTGAATGTATTCATTAAGGTTTTGCAATAAAGGGCTGTGTGTGTGGAACAATATTTTATACTCCAGCCACTTCCACCCAGTTATAAATGATCACATGCATATTACAATAGCAGAGTGGAGTAAAGATGCTTTATCCCAAAACACTGTAAAAAAAAAAAAAAAATACCAGCTGCCTCAGAATTCCAAGTTAATTTAAATCCTAAGTTGTGTAAAGCTTTGAATTGCAATTGAACTTACAATAAAGATTTAAATTAACTTGGAATTCTGAGGCAGCTGGTAAACTTAAAAATAAAAGTTGAACCATGTTGTTGCCATTGCAGTGTATAGGAGAATAAATTCATTGTATAAGTTATCATGACTTATCACTGATATATTTTTTTACAGTGAAGAAGTATTGTATTACAAATGCTACTATACAGTGTACGTACATAATGACAATAGCTAACTGAATAATGTCAATAAAATAAAAAGAGGCTAATGAAGGTGCAAATAAATACGCTAAAACTACTCATGGGCTCATGTAACAAATGAAAAGAAGGGCAAACAATCAAGTACACTGTAAAACATTTGAAGTCAGTTCGACTTCCAAATCCAAGCTCCCGTGCTGCCTTAAGTTTGCAATTTAACTCAACAACAGGCTTATTTTTGTGTCAACTCAGAAATCAAAGTCTAGAAAGTTGATCCAACAACAATGTGGTTGTTGTCTCAACATAATGTTCTTAGTCGTCAAAGTTGATTGGACTTCGTAGCCATTGTTGGATGAAATTGATAGTGTAAGCTGAATTAAAAAGCCATTACAAATCACTTCAATTTAAGATTGGGAGTTTAAATAACATAATGATAGACATCATGCGATATATGACTTAAATTCCAAATTTATTTTAACTTTTACAGTACATTCAAAAAGACTCACAGAATCAAGATCCCCTGCTGCCTTTCATTTGTAAGTCAAAAAGTTGTAAGTCAAAAAGTTGATTCAGCTACATAGTTGTTGTTCACGTTCAATATCCCACATATTAATACATGCACAGACCATTACTACTTCATCAAATTTATAACGAATCAGCTAGCCAAACAGGGTACGGACGAAATTGTGGTTGCAATAAGAAAACATTCTGTTTTGACCTTTGGTAAGACTGACGGAGGGAGAAAGAAATTATGTAGAAGAAAACATACTGTAGAGCTGTGGTCTAATGGTAGGGAGTTAATCTTTGGAAGGTTGCAGATTTTAATCTGTAACCATATAGGTACATCAGTACCCTCATCCATGACTTCTGGGCCCTTATTCAAACATTACTCCAGGGACTATTTTACCAATACGCAGTGTGATGTCATTGAAAAGAGTATAGTACATGATGTAGTCCAAGTCCAAAACACTGTGTGGTCAACAGTCCATGTTTTGTGAACATACAAAAGATTTGCAGTCTTTTTCTTCACATTGAGCCCAACTAGCCAGTTGTCAAGTCCCTTTTGAAATGAATGATGACCTTGTGATGAATGATGATGAAGACTTGTAGCTGGCCTTTGTCTTTGATAAGCAGTCCAACTTGCATCCCAATCAGCCTCAAGCTGCTCTTTGCCATGAACCTGAAAAGATAAAAATAAGAAAAAAGATATTCTCAAAAATATGTCGAAGGTTTACACTGTGAGACCTGCATTAGTCCTTGGATGTGAATGCAGCCATTGCAAATGAATGAATAATATTACAAATAGACTTGTATGTGGTATAGTGGGTTGCCACTAGTGCCTTGATTAGAGTGGATGTCAGTTTGAAAATAAATGGTGACTAAACAGTCACATGATATGTAATAAACACCTACTTAACGATGTAAAGTGTGTATGCATTAACCCCCCCTCTCAACCCCCCAAACACACACACACACACACACACACACACACACACACACACACACACACACACACACACACACACACACACACACACACACACACACACACACACACACACACAATGGCCTGAAAGAGCAGAGGTGTCAGTCCTGGCAACACAGATTACCTCACCTACTGAATTTGCTTATCCAGGAGTTTTATCTATGTATGAAAAAAATAGGAAAGCATTTGTAAATATGAAGACTTACAGCATACAGGAGGAATCCTCTGGAAAGTGTGGGTGTTGATGTAGAGCTGTGCAGTGGTTTTGGCTTGTGTCCTGCAAAAACAGATGAGTGTAGTTGTAAGTAATTATGATTACCAAACTTACTGAATCCAAACCAAGGCACTAGAGTAAAACAAGAGTAAAACTGCCATTTATCTCTCTCTCACACACACACACACACACACACACACACACACACACACACACACACACACACACACACACACACACACACACACACACACACACACACACACACACACTCTCTCTCTCTCTCTCTCTCTCTCTCTCACACACACACACACACACACACACACACACACACACACACACACACACACACACACACACACACACACACACACACACACACACACACACACACACACACAGAGAAAATGTGCAATTAACTGTGTTATTAGTCAATAGTATAACAGCATGAATATTCACCAGAGGTGTAAATCCTGGCAGTAGAGGAATACCCTTGTACCACAGTTGCCTGTGCATCAGTTACATCCAAAAGGGTTTAGGACAGTATTTGTAAATATAAAGTCTTACGTCGTACTGGAGGATTCCTGAGTCAATGTTGAGTTGTTGTCCTCTGGTTTGGGTCTGTGTCCTGCAAAGACAGGTGAATGTAAATTAATTGTAGCCTATGTATTACCTTGAATCACAATCTCTGTACATAGTGATGGAAAAGACACAGCATAGAACATATTGTATACATAGTACATTCCATACAGTCTATAGAGTACAGTAGGCTACCAACCTGTTTTCAGTTGCTCTCCAACGCTGAAGAACCTCAAGACAACCCAGAAAGAACGGAAAGGTCCCATGAAGGTCTGGTAACAGTCTTGTGGAACACTGCAGTTAGCTGAAGCAGATAAATAACAGAAAAGAAAAGAATAATGTATGAGATGGAGACATAAAAACAACTGTATGGATTACATTGGTCAAGTAACAAAATCCATTATTTGCATGTCATAGTCATTAGACAGATTTACCTGTATTAGCCTAGGCCTACTCATTAAACAACACACTCCACGGCCTCAATGAGTGGTTCAGAATCCTCACAAATTCCTCTTCTGTGAGAACTCCATCGTCAGACCCCATCATCCGTTGGTAGAAGCATGTATTTGCACCCTGAAGTTAAAACACAATATTTATCTTGCATTACTACGTTTTTACATGATTTTCATCTTGACTAATGTCGTCTACCGAATGTGATACAGCAGCATCGCGCTGAAAACATCGCCTCAATAGGCATGTTGCCGCAATGGCTAACTGCACCTTTGAAATACAGCCAACAATGTCCTTCAGCAGTAGGCATACATGAGTTTGCCTTCGATTAAAATGAAGTAAAAGTAAATAAACAGCCAAGATTATACTCAGACATTTCCGTTTAGGGTAGTCTGAACAAAATTCCACAGGGTGACTTTCTAAATAGTAGGCCTAGTTCTAATGCTGCGTAAAAATGGTGCGTAAAAAAGGAGGGGGTCCCCTTTCGCAACGCTGCCGTGTTCGGACACAACCAAAGAACTAGCATAGCAATCTGACGATTGGCCATTTAGAACGACAAACTCGTGAAATGCGGATAACCTGCCATTTGAAATAAGCAATTACCATTTCATTCACGACACGAGATTACACCAGTACATTAAACATTTCATATTTTGCAAGCAACATGACTGTGTTTTAGGCTACAGTGAGCCCACCACATCAGAGTTTTTTTTTTAAGTCTATCCGTTTGAGCTTCATTTCAACCGAGAGGCACATGTTACATTATCACTGATTCTGACGATTAAAACTACTTAAACTTACCGGCGAAAGACTGCCTGCGGCTTTGGCTCAATTGCCATGAAGTTTCCTCCTCGAGAGTACGAGGTTCCTAAATCCATTTGACGGTTGATGATGTTGAGGTCCTTCACTAGTAATTCCATTGCCAACGACAGTCTCCTTCAGTGCAGCAGTGATTTCTTATTTTGCACGAGAATCGAGTTTCTCTGCTATTATTTCTTCAGGGGTGGCTCATTTGATTCGGCAAACAAAAGTTCCTATTTCGTGCAAGCGGTTGATGTTGCTTAGCCCCACCTCCACAGTTTCCCGGTTATTTTCATTCAAACCCATGACTTTCTAAACCAAGTTCAATCAAACTATGGCAGTTCAACTCAATGGATTTCTCAGAGTTTAATATTCCCGCCTTCCCCCTTCTTTCTTTTTTTCAACTGCTGACTTGCCAACCTAAGTTCATTCAACACTTCAAATCTGCCATAACTATCAAATAATCAACACAATAGGCATTTGGAAGTTGTATTAGAGGAAAAACTTCCTCAGTAAAGTTAAAGATTAGGGACTTATCAGAGCTCATTGTGTTGAGGAGACCTAGTAAGTGGTTTTAACTAAACGAGGCTGCAATGTTTTACAGTGTACTGTACATCAATAGAATAGATGCCCATTCCCATTCTCGTGGACGCAGCAGATATGCAAAGATATTCACAGCCATCTGACTGTGTGGCAGGGGGTAGGCCTAACCAGGAGCATACTGTCTCTCAGCCGGATGATGTCCTGTGGTCCCTCATGGCAGAGGACAGTTTGGAAAGCACTGCATTAGACGGCGGGGAGATGACACACAAAAACGATGCCATGAAAGCACTAGGGAGAGTTGGCCAGCACTAAGACAATCTGGCCAGTCTCCAAAACCTTGACTGGATAGATTGAAGTTGATGCTGACACATCTCAATGGTACGTCTGTCTGTGAGGACGCTCATTCATCCCCATCCAGGTCATGAGTCAGGAAAAGTTACGCTTCAGTTTTAGACAAACCGGACTGGACTGGACTTGAGCACTTAAGTTTAGAATTTAGTTCTGCAATTTGAAGGACACAGTGCAGGTATGACAGAACTGTTTGCATATAATTTAGGATGATATGCACAGATTAGGAATCTTCTAATGCATTGCCAATTTAGATAACTTCATTAAAGAACTCAGACCATCAGGAAGAAGCTATGTCTTCTAAAATCTTGAGTTGAAAGCACAAGGGAAACTTACCTGGTCAGAAGCCAAATCTCTGGGTGGATGCACTGAACCTGGTGCTGACACACCTGGAGGGTATCTGTGAAGATGCTCATTTTTCCAGGTTGTTGAAGTCAGAAGAGCAGCTGTACGTCAGAAGATGGAATTCTTCAGTAGTTACCCCAGAACTTTGTCCTTCAATCTGAAAGATTCATAGCACAATATGGCAAAAAGTTGGTAGATTTATAAACAAAGTAATATATGGAAGAGAAGCATATTAAAAAAAAGATTTACATTTCTTTTTAAAAGCATTTTCATCTCAAAGAGGATGGTAGGATGACACACACGCACAAATGCACGCACACACGCACGCACGCACACACACACACACACACACACACACACACACACACACACACACACACACACACACACACACACACACACACACACAGGAAAGATGAAAAGCCTGGTGTTTGAAGTTCAGTGCATGCTCCCTGGCAGACAGTGTTGCATAGTGAAATACCCACGCTTCTTAATGGTC
>NC_085863.1:9641113-9646113 GCF_034702125.1 Engraulis encrasicolus | reverse complement strand
CACATAACATAGTAGGCTAAACAACAACAACAAAACCGTCTCTCATCAAAAAGAGAACCTTGTGTAGTGTAAACCGAGATCACGTTTTTTTAACCGTACACCGCCCAGCTCTACTAGGCATGCGTTAAAACCATGTAGTACATGACTCAACGTTATTCTGTAGAATGCGCCGTTCATTTCAATGGGGCTCCCCAACGTTGGCACATCTGTTATTTCTGATTATCGGCCTTCGAAGCGGAATTCTCTTTTCTGATTGGCTGATGCGGTGACCATTAATTCCGTGGAACTGGTCAGGCATCAAACGTGCGACTAAGTTAGACGTGCATAGAATCTTCGTTTGGAATGTCGACGGTATCTAAGGGATAGCGCTGTAGAAACCATGCACATCGTCTACGGACAATTAAAGAATAACAACGTCGGCATTCCAAACAAAGATTTTAGATGCGTCTAGTTAGACGCCCGCGTAGTGACGTGTCTATCTTGCTCACAAAAATTCTGGTGCAGTTAGCATGGTTCCTACAACTTTACAGACTGATTAAAAATGGATTAAAAACAGTATCCTACCCTAACGGCAGATAAGCGGGATAATGGCTTGGCAGAGGAAACTTTGTCTCCGTGCTAAGCACGTGCTGCGCGCACGTCGCCTGAGTTCAGAGCCGCCGCCTCACCATTAACTTTGTGGATCCGGTCACCTCATCGGCCGTTATCCCTTACATAACAGCACGCTGTCATTGGCAACGGACAGAATGTCTGTTACCTTGTGATGTCATAATTATATGAAGTGAAGAGTTGGCCCCCTTAACCTTTAAGAGTGTACCGTCACACCGGTGTGACAGGAATGTTCGGGCAGTGAAAGTTCTATAGAATTCTGGGCTTCATTCAATACAATATGGAATTGTAGAATCTTGCATTGTTATAGAACGCATTCTTTTTATAGAATGCTCAAAAACCCACACTCTTAAAATCCTTTTTTCTTTGTTTCTTCTTCATGACTGGATAGGATGACATTTCAAACCGTGTGTGGACTCCTCTAGCTGTCAGCCTTTGTCCTGCACCTTTTCCTGGGATGGGCACAATCCTCACCTCCAACTAAACGTCACAATTTTGATGAAATGCAGGAAGAAAACATTTACGTACATTAAAGTTGTGGAATCATGCGCATGAACTACCAGAAATTACACAATCGTACAGTCAGCATATCAAATGAACATTCTATGCTATTGTTACGACAGAGAAGCGATTAACATGCTCGCTAGAATCTGGTGCAGTTGGAGTAGGGAGAATACAGGAATAAGGCATCTACATACTTAATCTAAGGTATCCATGTAATAAGCAGGATAACATTCGTGAGGCAATCCCTTTTGTGGAATAGATCTCTCTGCCGTGTGCTATTCCACGACAGGGACCTTCTACTTCACAAGTAGTTCTGTCTAAAACATTCAAAACCTTAACACCATTCCACATCAATATTCAGTAGAATGTACCATAACAGGAACCATAAAGTAAAGTGTGGTATGAAGTATAAAGTTATTGTTTTCAAGTTTCAAGTACACAAAGACACACAGACAAACGGGACACAGACACAAATGTGCATGTACGCTTCAGTCTCACATTCACACTATCACGCACAATCTTTTACCATGAGGTGCTGGGTGCAAGTATGTGTGACGAGTTCAGCAATGCCTTAGCACAGAGGCCTAATGAATGTTGACAGCACATTCAACACATCTGGGATAGGAAGATTCATGGCCCTGTCTGCGTCTACCGACTGGCATACCCTGCACACACACACACACACACAAACACAGACACACACACACACACACGCAAACACACGCATACACACACACATACAAACAGACACACGCACACACACACACACACGCACACGCACATATACACACACACACACACACACACACACACACACACACACGCACACGCACATATACACACACACACACACACACACACACAACCCATCCTTTATATCTTTGTGGGGCCCTTCCTATCTTGTGTGGGGGTCTTCCATTCATATTTACCCTAAACAGACACACACACACAGACACACACACAGACAGACACACGGACACACACAGACACACACACACACACACACACACACACACACACACACACACACACACACACACACACACACACACACACACACACACACATGGACACACAAACACACACACACACACACACACACACCTTCAGTTGTCCTGCGGGATTACGGTGAGGCATTACCAGTGACAGACTCATAGCCGGCATCCAGACCGTGTCGGGCAGCTTTTTGAGACCCCTCTCAGACACTGTCTCACATGTTGTCTGCTTGACTCACTCGCATGAGTCTGCAAAACTCAACGCCCTACCGCAGGGATGGGCAACTTTTATGATGAGGAGGGCCACGTTTTTTTCATCGCCACAATCGGAGGGCCACATGACCACAGATCTGACTCCCAATTCGCAGAGTTAGAGTTGCAGTTGGTTGCTCACTGACTGCCCATATTGTTTGGAAGGAATAGAATACTCTATACTCAATATATATATATATATAATCTATACTCCATTGGCGAACAGTATAATCACAACAGATTGATTCAGAAGTTGTTTTAAAAAATATGGTTATTATATTCTTAATTAGGCGTACTCTATTATCTTCGGGTCGCATTGAGTGAGGAGGCGGGCCGCATGTGTCCCCCGGGCCGCCAGTTGCCCATCCCTGCCAGTGTTGCCAGATGTGTCTGACCAAATCCCGCCCAAAAGGTTCTCAAAAACCGCCAAAATGCGCTAAATTCCGCCCAAATTCAACAAATTACATTGACTTCTATGGGCCCAAAACGGCTTTAAAAACCGCCAAATGGCCAATTTTTCCCATTTTTGCCCGCCGACGCTCATCCCAAGTAGCCCAATTGGGCGGGCACCCGCCCAATCTGGCAACACTGATCCCTGCCCTACCACAATATAGAGGAGACGGGACGGCCCTTTAGAATACCGGTTGCACTAACACACATTTGGTTTGGATTTATTGAAGGGAATTCATATAAAGCTATTCATTTTTGTAAGTCGATTTGGTTATGAAGAGTCTGCCAAATGCAATGTAAGATCATTTAAGCTGGGCTTACACTGTGCGACTTTTGCCCCGATTTTGCCCCGATTTGGCACTCGCACGACTTTTTGAGAGTCGGGCCGATTTCTTGCTCAATCGCAGGTCAATCGTGAGTCTCGCATCGTGCAGTGTACATGGGGTAACGACAAGCGATTTCACCTCACGATCGTGCAATCGCAGGGTCGCAAGAAAATCAAAACGGTTTGAAATTCTGGTGGGGGCTCTTGCGCAAATCGCACAGTTAAAGCAGTGCTATGACCCGATTTGACACTTCACATGCACAAATTAATAGGGCCGTGCGATTCGCTGTTGAGCGCGACCTCATCTCCACCTCAGGTGCGCATGTTCCCTCCTCTGCAGACCGGGGAAACATGCCTGTCGCGTCGTACGGTGGAAGCATTTCACTCGCATCCGACTGTCAGCTCGTGTAGTGTGAGGACGTGAGTCCTGAGCTGTGAACTTAAAACAGTGAAATTCCATCGTGCAGTGTAAGTTGAAGCTTAAGACCCACGAGTGAAAATATTGCACAGTGTATGCCCGGCTTTAGTATGACGAAGGGCCTCCCCCCTGGCAGATCTATCTGCTTGTGCAATAAAACCATTGCATATGATCCAGCACATGGCAGCGTGTTTGGTATTGACTCAACACAAAAGGGCCCATGTTACTCCTCTATACACAGGCTACCGGTGGCTTCCCAGATCAAGCACACGGCCCAGACCCTTGCCTACAAACGACCTCCGGAAAGGCTGCAGATTATCTGAACTCTGAATTGAAGGTAACCCATATGCCATGGATGTGAAGACAAACTTGTATGTTGTTGGATTTTAAGCTCCACTCTTGAATTTATGGTAGCCAATGTTCTAAACAAAATAAAGACAGACCTGGTCGAGTCCAAAAGCGTAATTTGGCAAGACCAGTGTCCGAGTCCAAGACAAGTCCGAGTCCAATTGATAGCGAGTCCAGGACTCGAGTACTACAGCCCTGGTATCTGTCTATTCCCAACACTGCAAGGTGGATAGGAAGAGTGAATTACTGGTACCAGTGCAACTGTCCTCTTAGGTCACCTCTTCTGTAGTGCTTTAGGTGTGATTTCAGTTGGCCATTATTACATGAGACTTTCAGATTTTCCATATTGAGCTAGTACAATATCCTCCTCTATTTGTTGTAGACCTTGGGGTGGTATGTACATGCAGTCTTGTTTAGTTTTTAAAAAGAAGAGTGAAAGTGAAAGTCATCAGTAGGCCATGCGTACACTAATTATTACACACACAATTACTGAAAATCACAATGGGGGCCTGTGTGGTTTAGTAAAGAAGACTAGAAAAGAATATCTTTTATTTGTCAGTGTAACGAGTACAACGAAATTGAGAATTCCTTGTTGAAGCAATTAATAGTAAAAAAATAATAATAATAAAAAAATGAAATAAAAATAAAAAAGGTTTAAAAGTATATATAAAAACTGCTTTGGTCACATAATGCAATAGTGGCTGCTGGGTAAAAGCTGGTTTTTTTGGGGGTTTTTTTTAAGTCAAATTGGTTTTAATGGACCTGTATCTATTGCCTGATGGCAGCAGTTCAAACAGAGTGTCTTGGGTGTGATGAGTCTCTTAAAGTAGAATGGTCTTGGCCTTTGTGGGTTCTGTAAAGGCTCTTCAGAGATGGAGGATGGCAGCCAACAATGTTTTCTACTGCCTTTATGACCCCCTGAAGCTCCTCTGTGCCAAAATGGGAACCACAAACAATTTTCTCACCATTGTTGTATCACTTTGAATGTTGAATACATTGCTAGTTAAAACTTCTTATCAATCATTTGTTGTTGTTGTTGTTGTTGTTATATTTTGCTGCAGGGTTGTTGTTGTAGGCTATTTTATTGTTTTGAAAACAC
>NC_085863.1:9633613-9636113 GCF_034702125.1 Engraulis encrasicolus | reverse complement strand
AGACACACATACACACACACACGCACGCACGCACACGCACACGCACAGGCAGAGGCCCGTCTTGCCACCAGGCAAGGCAGGCAGCCGCTTGGGCCCCCAAGCACCTAGATAGTGAATAACAGTCCATACTGCATTAAAAAAGTGATGATTTTGGTTCAAATATTCACTCTTTTGCATTTTCGCTTGGGGCCCCACCTGACCCTAGAATCGCCTCTGCGCACAGGCACACACAAGCATGCATGCATCCTGCCAATTCCCCAGCGCGTGTCTGTTACTGCTGCCCTCTCGTACTGAATGTCTCTTTTAGGGAACAGCGTCTCTGCCAGTGTCCCATTGTGTCTCTGCGTCAGCTTCAAACACATCTCCTTATCCATCCAGCCCTGCAATACACACACACACACACACACACACACACACACACACACACACACACACACACACACACACACACACACACACACACACACACACACAAATGCACTCTCACACACACATTCTCAAGCACATATGCGTGCACACACACACACAAGCACATACACATTCTCAAGCACACACACACACACACACACACACACACACACACACACACACCGATGCACTCTCACACACACATTCTCAAGCACATACGCCCACACACGCACGCGCGCGCGCACACACACACACACACACACACACACACACACACACACACACACACACACACACACACACACACACACACACACACACACACACACACCCCTGCAACACACACATCAAAGTAGCGGTATGAGGGCAGTATTATGGAAAGCCACATATTGTCCAAGAGCTCAGCTGGCAGAAAATATCCTTTGAAAAGTCCCTCCACATTTCACACACAAACACACAGACACACCGACACAAACCCTGTAAGGCTGAACACGTACGTACACTCTCAGGGAGAAATGAGAAGAATGTTCAAGTACACAGTAAATGTTGCGGTGTTACTTCAACACNTATAGAGTTAATTCAAGTCCAAATGTCAAATCAACTCTCTAAGTGTTAAATTAACACTGCTGGATTTACTGTGTATGGATGCCAACATTCTGGGCTACGGCACTGGTTCTTAACCTGGGGTGCGTGCACCCCCTGGTTGGTGCGCCAGAGATTTCATGGGGTGCACAGAATTTTGTTTGTGTTGAGATTGTGACCAAAATTCTGCTACCAAACATTATACTTAAGCCAAGTAAAAACCAAATTAAAACATCTTTCGGTCCCCATGTAAAGGTATTGAGGTATTGATTAATGTCTCAAGCAAAAAGGATTGCAATGAATCACTTATATCATTTTTAGTGCGTATACACATGAAGAAGTTTGGGTTGGGGGTGCACGGGTTGTTTTGGGCACAGGTAAGGGGGTGCGTTAAGAAAAAAAGGTTAAGAACCACTGGGCTACGGTACTGTATACAAGCAATGGCACACACACAAACAGTGTTGCCATATTGGGCGGGTGCCAGCCCAATTGGGCTACTTGGGATGAGCGTCGGCGGGTAAAAATGGGAAAAATTGGCGTTTCTTTTTTTTCAGCCGTTTTGGGCCCATAGGAGTCCATGTAATTTGTTGAATTTGGGCGGAATCTAGCGCATTTTTGAGAATCTTTTGGGCGGGATTTGATGGCAACACTGCACCCAAATGCAATAGAAATCCTACCAAAGCATTCACATTACAGGCATGCAGTGAAGTCGGTGGTGCTATTTCAACACCATTTGAACGATATGCTCCAGAGCTAGCCTAGCGAGCGATACCCCTACAGCAAAAAATGCGGTACTGGGGTACTTGGTGGCAGTGTGGGCGGAATGAACGGACGGTTGTCTGACAAATAACCTCTTCACTCAACACCACGCAGAATGGGGCAACAAAATGGCAACAACCAATCATGCTGAATCCCCACACAGCAAACTGAGGGGCAGTTCCCGGAGATACATAGTGGGGCAGCACACTCAGCGCCAGTGTTGCCAGATTGGGCTGTTTCCCGCCCAATTGGGCTGCTTAGGATGGCCGTGTGCGGGTAAAAATAGCATTTAGCAGAAAAACCTGCCCAATTTTTGCCATAGAAATCAATAGAATTGGGCGGGATTTTGTGCTTCTAGGCGGGTTTTGAGCATTTTTCGGGCTGGAAATCATCAGCCTCATCTGGCAACGCTGCAACGGCAGGCAGGCTTCAGACTCCTCCAGATCCAGCGAGATCGCATACACCTGACGGCTGTTTGCACAACATCATAACTAACATAACATAACACAATGTCTATAGGTTAACGACTTGTGTGTTTTAATCTTAAATTACATTTATTGGCCGTGATATCGTTCTACGTGTACAAGAATTGGTCCAATAAATAAGCTTGCTTGTGGCTGAATGGTTCTGTAAAAATGCTAACATTAGCTTACTCGGCTAGCTTCAAACATTGAGTGATCAAATGGTAATGTGGAGTGACCTATTTGTGTCAAATAAGTTCATGGTGCATTTGTACATCAATCTGTGGTAG
>NC_085863.1:9548613-9628613 GCF_034702125.1 Engraulis encrasicolus | reverse complement strand
AAAGGTGCCCTAATCATTTTAGCCTTTTCTTTCATTAATTCATGCTGCCCATTCATAAATGTTACCTTTTTCATGCATACTTGCCACCAGTGCTTGAAGTGGAAAAAAAGGTGCAGGAACCCTAATCGTCCGAAAATATAATCCGAAAATAAGTGCAGGAACCATGATTTTCTAACAGTCTCATCAGTAGGCCTACCAAATCAGGCCTATGGGGCACCTAAGTCTCCACCCCTTCCGGGCGGCTTCTGGGGCTGGCAACGGAAAAACTTTTGACTGGGCTGTAATGGACTGATCAAAGCTATTTTCCGACCCACCTCGCATTTCCCCGTCGATCACACATATGCTGTGCCTCAGAATTAATAACAACCAATGGTGTGCTTGTTGACTTCACTTGGCAAGCGCTTTTTGAGTTGTGAGTGTGCAAAAATATGTAATTATTTGGACTACACTACAGACGTCGCATGTCCGACGTGCAGCCACTTAAGCCACGGTGCAGCGGTAGGGTTGGCTGTGCCTCGGTTCACGTCAGATATGCGAGGCGCAAGTGTAGTCTCCAACACAGTTTTGCACAAAAGCTAAAATAACGTTTCTTGCGTGCCGAAAATGAGTGGTCTTACGACGCAAATCCAAACCTTTCAAATTCACTGTCATCATATGTGAAATCCGGAGCACATGCCAAACGGGATGAGGATTTAGCTTGACTTGCTCCATTGACTCGCACTCAAAATTTTGCGAGCTCCTGCCCCATGTATCGGAAGTAGAAGGGCGTGACTTAGGTGCCCCATTGCCTGCATGCATTTTGAAAAACTTGTTTTGAACTTAGCCTTCACAATGTGACGCACAAGATAAGTTCTGCGGAACGCTCATGATGAAAATTATGAGGAAGGGCGGGGGGGGTGGGACTGGGTTCCCCTGAGTCCCCCCCACCTCACTTCAAGAACTGCTTACCACCACCATCACATTCTAAATATTCATTATAATTGAGACAATTGCATTTTTCATACAATGAAGTCTGCAGTGTCCACTGTGAATGATGTCCCGAGAGACAGGACACTCACAAGCTCTGTTTAAAAAAAATAATAAAAAATTGTTTTGTTTTTGGTGTTCCTTGTTTTGGGTGAGTCTTGAGAACAAAATTGCTAAGTCACTTTCATTGTGACCACACACACAGCCTGCCTGCTACTGTTATGAATGTTTCAACGTAGCTGAAAGTCCAGGAAGGAATTGTGCCGTATAACTACCTCGTTACCCAGCCTGTCAGAAGAAAATCTGCGAGCGGCTAAGTCTTTCAGTATAGTAATCACACTAAACAAAAGATAAACACCAGGACGGGAGGCAAAAACGCCTGACTTTGCAGCTCTGTAGACTTCACTTAGACATGACAAATTAATATGTGCCAAACGACGTTTAGTCCTGATTAGGTGATCAGTGTAATTAGCTGTGAAAGTCAATGACTGAGCGTGTAAAGAAAGAGCGGAGGCATCCCAGGCGTCGTCTTGTCAGGACGTTTTGCTTGCATTTCACTAACAGCGGGGAGCTATTCTAGACTGCCGGGCATCATCATCTCTTGATAAAAAATGAGGAAACGCTCTACTTTGCGTTTACCTGACAAGTTTTTGAGTAACCAATTCTGTCAGATTTCAGCGGGTCAGGGTCAAAACATATAAGACTTGATGGTTAATAAAGTGGTCTGGAGCGAGTGAATTATGAGAAGCGTGTGAGGATAATGGGAGAGGTGTCCGCTATGACTTAGATCAGCATTAGGGCAGGGTGAGAAAGGAAGGTCTCCTGCCATGCAACTGCCAAGGATGCTCATGGCAGATTTGGCCAGGCAGGATACATTGCATTACAACAAAACATGTTTTTTATTGCATTATTTTGGTAGTTATATTCCATAACTCCTTTATAAATCCAACAATACTATACAGAGTAAGACACTATTTTATTTCAGAATAACAGTGTTAGAATAACAGAAGCGTACTGTTCTATGAGTTGTCAGATATTTGTTAGCACTGACCTAAAACTGGTGGATGTCTTTTCACAGAATAATGCTAATACTAATACGCAGAGGCAACAGAATCAACTCAGAGATTTTTTTAGGAAGGGGAGATACGTCAGAATCGTTAGGTGTCCATAGAAATTAACAGTGAAGATTCGTAACACAAATATGGCGTCTACCCGCACATCTCCCGCCTTTCTGGCAACAAGAACCAACTGCCTGCTGAGCTGCTTTGCCATTCATCCAATCATCTAGCTGCATCTGCGCATGCGACTTGTTGCGCATGCTCAGTTGTGAAAAGCTGTCACTCTCGTGCCGTTGTGGAACTACTGCGCCTGCGCAGTGTAAAAAAAAATGTGAGAAAAGTGGCTTAAAAAGCTTTATTTTGACTCGCATGACACAACCAAGCAGTCTAGATTGCTCAACTTTTCACGGCGGTTTCAACCATATGGTTTTCACAACCGCTGGGTTCCCTCCCGACCTGTACTCAGTTTCCCCATTCATTTTTCCCATTGACTCTCAGATCTGGTCTCACTAATCGCGAAATAGCACCCCGAAGGCGTCAACAAGATGGCGGCGACTGTCCTGTCTCGACCTAAACTGTCTCTGATCGACTCCAACAAAACCCCAATGAAGCACAGAGGCTGCGCAAGACTTCAGAACACTAGCAACAAAAGCAGCAAAAATGTCTCAGTATTCTTCAAGTTCAAGCATTCTGACATTCCGATCGACTGCCACAGCTGTCGCCAAACTTTGTCCAACTTTGTCATGGCTTATCACTATAAATTCCAGTGAAGTTCAACTTCAGTCTGTTCATCAGTCGTCTAAAGCACTTTAGTTTCTTCGTTGCTTGCCCATAGACTATACTCATGAACGACCATCCGGGTACTTTGCTCCTAAATGTGCGTTACGCCCCTTTATGGGTGAAAACAAACCGAATGTCTCATCAACTTACATGCTATCGGCTACCCTAAATGAACACAGTACATGCTTCAGTCACGGCTATTTGACAATATTATTTGAACAGCCGGCAACACAACACGTTCTCGGCATGTTGCGCGTGAACAACGCTAGTCTACAGGTCCGTATCTTTCATTAAACCCCAACACCACCAATTGACTTGCATTGCCTGTTTTCCCCCACAAATGGGCGTAACGTACATGGAAAACGTCACGCCGTTCATGAGTATATACACAAAGTCAATTAGGCTACCTCTGGTGATTTGATGGCTTTTGTCACATTTTTGTATTTGTGCAGTAATGCTCTTAACTGTGTAAGTTCCTCAATGGTTTAGCCCCCTGTACTTATCTGGACTCCTCCACCCCCACATCCCTTCCCATGCACTTTCAAACTGATCAACTGTTGAACTTGGGATTACCCAGGTCCTGGTTAAAAACAGAGGGCAGAGCCTTGGCAGTATCAGCCCTAGGCAATGGGTATTTTTAAGTCCAGATCAAAAACGCAGTTCTTCTCTTTTCCTTTCCTTGGAGTTGTACATGGTGCTCTGTATGCTTTTTGGACGGGAGGGTGTGCGTGCTTGTGTGAGTGTCTTGCTGCTCAGGTCATTCCAGTTGTAGTAAAAATGACTTCCATCGTTATTAATTACAACGGTGTGGCCTATACACAAATCCTCCAGGAGCGCACCCAATTCATTACATTACATTACATTACATTACATTTGGCAGACGCTTTATAACCAAAGCGACTTTCAAAAGAGGACATAATCAAGCCAACATCACAAGCAAATACAAAGTGCACAGGAGATATACAGAACAACAAGTGCAGTTGCAAAGAGGGGTTAGGTTTTTTATATTTTTTATAGAGTAAATAACGAGTACACACACACACAAACTAAACTAAACTAAACTAAACATCATGTCAGGAGTCTGCCCTGGGGCAAGGCCAGCTCAAGCATTAGTCTAGTAGATTCTCTCGAAAGAGGATTACGCGCACACGCTCCATATTTGTTGGCTGCCGCCAGGTCTGTATTTATGTTGATTTTGTTTATCTTTTTTCAAGGTTGTCTTGATCAGTTGTAAACGCACTTTTGTGCAATATAACTGTTTTTGTTTCCAGAATAAAAGAGGCTAACTTTTAATTATGGTCATTTTTTGATAAATCAAGATATGTCTAATTTCAGGAGGGGGGCTAATATCATCCTCAACTGTATTTTTCTAAGGGCAACCAAGACCATGCCCTCCATGTGACCAGGAGAGAGAGAGAGAGAGAGAGAGAGAGAGAGAGAGAGAGAGAGAGAGAGAGAGAGAGAGAGCTTAATAAATAAATAAATGTGTGATATATACAGTATATATAATTGTTCATAGGGCAACCAAGACCCTGCCCTCCATGTGACCGGGAGGGACAGTAAAAGCTTGTGAAATGCTGTCTACTGTAATGTGCTCTGTGCAATTACTATGCGATATGCAAAGGGACTATGGAGTGCACTGCACAAAAAAACATGTGCGCACACACACACACACTCACATACTCACATATAGCCTGCCCAATAAGCATACAGAGACACCCCAAAGCCCTGACACAGAGAGAGAGAAAGAGAGAGAGAGAGAGAGAGAGAGAGAGAGAGAGAGAGAGAGAGAGCGATCTCTCTGCCATGCGGTGTATATATAACATTTATTAATGTATTTATTTCTCTCAGGGCAGCCAAAACCCTGCCCTCCTTGTGACCGGAGGGGACAGTGAAAGCTTATGAAATGCTGTCTACTGTAATGTGCTGTCCACTGACCGGCTACAGAGTGCCCACATCTATCCTGCATCCGGAAAGACAAAGAGCAACATGCATTATGTCGCCATGGAGTGACTATGGGATATGCATGGGGACTACGGACTGCACTGCACACAAACATGTGTGCGCTTACACACTCACAGAGAGACGCCTTAATCTTCCTGACACACAACACACACGCGCACGCACGCACACACCCACACACACACACACACACCAACACAGAGAGAGAGAGAGAGAGAGAGAGAGAGAGAGGGAGAGTGAGAGAAAGCGAGAGAGACCAAATCTCCCAGACACAGACAAACAAATACCCACCCACACAGACACAGACACACACATACGTGTGCGCGGCTGCGCGCACAAAAAAATGTCTCGTTCACTGACTCACTTGCTGGCAGAGTTTGTGGACATGTCTATGCCAGATATGTATTTGTCTGTTTCAGCCGCATCCATAAATGCGATTATATTCCGGATTTAAAAGAGAGAAAAAAACCTGACAAACAGAAAACTAAACTTCCCTGAAACATTTCATTTGACATCCCTGCTGCTGCTGCTTGTGTCGTTTCTGGGGCAGACAGACAGACAACGGACGTGCGGAGGAAACCGGTTGAAAAGTGTTTTGGTTGCCAAGTGACCTTCGTGTGGGGAGTCAGTCGATGCAGTGCAGTGCCGAGGGGGACCGGCAGACACTGAGATCTGAGCTTCACAAAAGCGGGCGATCCTTTCCAAACGCACGCACACTCACACACACACTAACACACTCACACACACACACTTCTCCTAAAAAAAAGCCTTACGCCATGGGCCACGCGAGGCTGAGGCTGACAGATAGACAAGAGTTGAGCTGAGTGTGAAAAGGCACCCCAACCTCCCGTCCTCCTTTCTCAGCTTCTGCTGGCAGCTGGATCCCTTCATGCATCGCTGTTGCCTGTCGTGTCCAAATGTGTGGCGTTATTGTCAGAGCCAGGCATAAATATATATCTGCACAGGGCGTTATTGTCAGAGCCAGGCATAAATATATATCTGCACACAGGGCGTTATTGTCAGAGCCAGGCATAAATATATATCTGCACAGGGCTGGATTCCTTGACTTCGTGCATTTAGCAGGGCCGCTGACAGCTTTTGCCGGGCCCAGGACAAAGTTATCTGAAAGGGCCCCCCCACCCAATACATACAATGTGATGAGAACCCAATTCTGGGCCCCTCTTCACTCTGGGCATAGGACCTGTCCCCCCCCCATCCCCCTCCGTCGGCTTGCCTGTGCGTCAGTGATGCCAGTCCGCTTCTCTGTCTGTCTTTTTCAAATGTGTTGTGTTATTGTCAGAGACAGGCACAGATATCTGCACAATGCACTACGAAGTTGCCAGAATAATCTACAATTCTCACCTGATGGCTCCTGGCCCAACACAGGCTGAGTATGAATGTCAACAGACTCGGTTCCGTAATGGGCGTTTTTAAGACTGTCAACAAACTCGGTTCCGTAATGGGCATTTTTAAATACTAAATAGGAGATATTTTGGCAACAATTCATTGAAACCAACTTGGGAAAATACTTTTCATGCATACTTAATGCCAGGGTGATCACATTCAGTCTGTGTCTTTGTGTTAATGTCACCGCAAAATGGCTTTAGATTGGAAACTGGGGAATGTTTAATACATTTCAGCGTCTCGACTTTTGGGACTACAACTTCGGCTGAATGACTCCACATAAATGGATAGTGGAGGATGATGGCGGGGACTAGCGGGGAGAGGAGAGGAGATTAGAAAAAAAAGAGAGGACAAAAGTTTTCTTTTTTAAGAATCTGCTTAATAGTACAGATGAATAAATTGCTACAGGAACAATGTTCTTTTTTATGCTAATGGATGTGAATTTAGCAGTTTAGCGTGACTGTCATTCTTCTCGAAGTCTGGAATTTGTTCTTAATAATAGTCTCTTTTTACGGGAAATGGTACTTTAGATTGGGACTAATCATAGTTTGGATAATTCATGATTATGTACTTAATTATTCAAATGTAGTTGTGGAATTGTCCTGTGTATAGCTGTCATCTGCTTACTACAAACACACAGCGAGACTAGGGGTTTGATGTTTCTTTTTTATTTAACCATAAAACCCATGGAGATTAGTAATCTCTTTAACAAGGGTGTCTTGGCCTGAAGGCAGCAAAGAGAGTAAATAGACATAATAGGGGTAAGCTGAGGAAAGAACAGCACACAGATGGAACAATGGGCCCCTTACAAAGCCTTAAAAACAAACAAATGATACAAATAAAATGAAATCTTAATGCTCTAATAAAATAACACAAAACAACCACATTGTACATTATAGTGAAATGCAATGGAGTCATTCTTTTAAAGCATTTAATCTTGCCTCAGTATGTTTGTTTCCCAAAATTACCTTCAGTCCTTACCTAAAAGTCCTTGAAATGGCCTTTAACCTGATTTCCTTGAAAAAAAATCTGTCTGCCTGCCTGTCTGTCTGTCTGTCTGTCTGTCTGTCTGTGAGGGTGTGTGGGGGGGTAGGGATTTGTGTGCAGGGCTGTCCGTTTCAGAAACAATTTGTGATTCTGATGAAGTCTACATCTGAGCTCAGCTTCCAATAGAAATGCAGCGTGGCCCCTGCAGACCTGAGGGGACATGCTGCTTGATTGAAACTGGTTGTTACTCAGCCTCAAGTGCCATTTCTGTTTGCCAGACACAGTCGAGAC
This sequence comes from Engraulis encrasicolus, assembly GCF_034702125.1. Lineage (NCBI taxonomy): Eukaryota > Metazoa > Chordata > Actinopteri > Clupeiformes > Engraulidae > Engraulis > Engraulis encrasicolus. The sequence goes on along the minus strand of NC_085863.1, from coordinate 9,621,165 downwards.
CTTTTCAACAAAGGCAAGACATTGTTCTTGCTGGAGTGTTTGTTTGCTTGTCCATTTTTTGGAGTGCGGGAACACTTCATATGTCATCTGCAATCATTTTTAGTCATGTGCTTTTCTGGACAGAGCAGTGACAACACTGGGGTGCATTTCTCGAAAGCGTAGTTGCTAACTACGATAGGTACTTTGTTGGTTACAATGCAATATCCCATTGGCAACTATCAAAGTTGCTAACTGCTAACAACTACACTTTCGAGAAAAGCACCCGTGTTTTGTGACACCAAGACCCCATCGCATCTGTATGCTTTTGGAGGGAGACAAACATTTAACTGTTACTAGTTACCATCCATTACACTTCTATTGCCATTATAGAGTTGCTTGTGTAGTGAAAATAGATGAAACAGAGATTCAAGGATGATAATACTTTTATTGTGAATATCATTTTCTCAGACAACACATTTTGGTGAGCTGCCGGCTAGCGTGCTGTCAGTTGTGCAGTGTGTTGTCATGGACAAGTTGGACTGGACTCAAGCACTCAACATTATCATTGAAATTCAAGCTGACCAGGATGTCCTGAGGGAGGTGTGCATGTGTGTGTGTGTGTGTGCGTGCGTGCGTGCGTGCGTGCGTGCGTGCGTGCGTGCGTGCGTGCGTGTGTGTGTGCGTGCGTGTGCGCGTGCGTGCATGCGTGTGCCAGCATGTGCATGGGCCACTAAGTGTCTGAGGGTGATTGTCCACTACAATGGTATCAGGTGGCTCGCTATCTCAGGACAGCACTCACCATTATCATGGAAACTGAAGCTGGCCCACTGCATGTACTTGTACAGTGCTGCTTGGAAGTATGTGAACCCTCCAGACATGGTCAATGTTTTTGTAAAAGATATTTAACCCATTGTGTCCTGGAGCGACATATTTTATTACAACTGTGGGTATGTCGGAGTTGGATGAACACATTCTTGTGCAAAATGAAGACTCCAGCCTTTAAATGCAATTTATTTCATGTTTTCATGTACTACGGAGGCTGGGATATCTAGGATTTAATAGGGGGGGGGCACATCTTCCCAGGCTAAAATGGGTTAAAGGGACACTGTGCAGGAAATGGTCAAAAAAGGTACTGCAACTATGCTGCTCATTGAAACTGGTCTGCCTATTGCCAAATTTGATCTTTACATGAAGGTTTCCTAATAAACAAATAAAAATATTTTCTAGCATGGTCCAAGTACAGTCATTTTTGCAGCTAAAAATGGCTATTTTTGGAAATTCAAAATGGTGGACCATGGAGAAGATCCCCCTTTTCATGTATGAAAAGTGCAATTTTTCCAGTCATAATGAATACTTAGAATTTGATGCTGGTGGTAAGTATTCATGAAAAAGGTAACATTAGTTAATGGGCAGCATGAATTCTGGAAATAAACAACTAAAAATCTCACACAGTGACCCTTTAAAGAACCTTATATTGTATATATAAGACATCCAATATAGCCCACTGCATGTATATCCTGTACTGTATGTACATCTTCATAGGCCTACTGTATGTGAAGCACCTTTTCCAAATTCTGAACACACACAAAAAGAGGGATATGTTTTCCATTGTGAAATTCAATACATGTGGTTTATTGACTGAAAATGTAATGCATGCACATACACAAGTATGTAAACCGTTATGTTTAATAACTTGTGGCCCCTCAGTTTCCAGCTATTACGTCGACCCAATGTTGCTGGGGGAGGGTACACTTACTTTTGCACAAACCATAATTCCATGTTTCATGTAGTTTTTGGGCTACTTAAACAAGTCCCACTAAATAAGTACAAGTAATTAGTGGTGTGGATCAGCACTGCCCTCACGATCCGATTCGGGAGTTAGCGTTTCGATTCTATGCGATCCGATCCGATTCAATTCTACAATGCATTGCAATGCATTACATTTCTACTGAAACCAAAGAAGCAAAGAGTAGAACTCGCACACCATGAGCCGATGCAATAGTTGATTTATTGCTTTACATATGTACAAGTGATCAAGGTGCTACCCAAAAGTGCAAAACGTTTTCGGTCACCAGACCTTCCTCAGTGCAAAACGAGTGTTACTGGCGCGACACCCCTCTGTCTTTTGTACTGAAAGCAAAGCAAATGTCAGTCAAATCAAAAATCAGTCATGATGAGGCAATACAAGTAGTCAAATACTGAGCAACAATTTATTGGCTGTTTTCTCTATCAGTCTGTATCAGTCTTGCAATGTTTTGACGTGCTTTTATTTAATTTAACAATCATTTGCTCCCGAAATATCCATGGAAGTAATTGAAACTTAAAAAAATTGACGGATCGATTCTGGAACTTGCCGGATCGATTCTGGATCATCCATGCCCCGCATTGGATTGCATCGCCGAATCGATCGTTGTTGACACCACTACAAGCAATTGCTTTTGATGAAACATATGAAGAGGTCTATTCCAAAATGAGATATATTAGTCGAGTACATCTATGGCCAAAATGCACCAAACCCCAAAAAAATTGATACAAAAGGTTTTTCAACTGATTTCAATACATCCAGCTGTCCTTACTAACATACTAAAAATCTAGGAAAATCTAACTTCAGGAAAGGTGCATTTTCAAGATCAACGTTTTTTAAAATAAAGGTTACTACATAATAATTACATTGGCATGAACTAACATGTTTTCAGGATCTGTGTGTTTGGAGTGCTCTTTGGGTGGATAAAGACACTACTGCTATGGTAATATCCGTGTGTTGTTTGTCAGGGCACATCATCAGTGATGAATCATGGTGTCACTAGGTATTTTGGGTCTTTCAGCCGCTGAACTGAATAGACAGGAGCCACTACATGTGTAAGTAGAGGGCAAGGTGAAACGGTTGGTACTGGAGACAGACAATGTCCTGAAAGGACATAGGGCTTTAGCATAGCTTTCGGGTAAGCCAGAGTAGGGCCTGTTGTAGCTTCATAGGCAAGGGTCAGGGCCTTGTATTCAATTAGGGCATGAAAAAGAGGACATGATTGGGAAACTGAGGCTATGTGGTCAGAGAATGATAGATGGTCATCAACAATGACACTTAGATTTCTTGTGGCCTTATTTGAGGCAACAGTAGCAGAATCCACATTGAGTTCGATATCATGGCAACCTAAATCTTTGGCTGGGATCACCAGCAGTGCATTTGGGCGAGGCTCAACTGAAGGTTGCATTCCTTCATACTTGTGGATAGTTCAGAGAGGCAAGCGGAAATGTGTGTGACCGTGGAGTCCTCTGGCACAAAGTAACTGTGCTTCATCGGTGTAACAGTAGTATGAGAAGTTGTGAGAACAGATAACATGGCCCAGTGATGTGGTGTACATGGCAAATAGGCGTCCCAGCACCAGCCCTTAGGACAGTGTCTCCCAACCTTTTCTGTATTGCGTACCCCCTGAGCCTTTTTGTCATACAATAAGTGCCCCCTAACTCATACTCTATATCCTCTATCCCAATGTGACAACTGTATTTCCCATACATTTGTTATCATTACACTTCCCCCACGTACCCCCTGTAGTGAGCCTACGTACCCGTAGTGGTACACGTACCCCTGGTTGGGAAACACTGCCTTAGGACACCTCTGTGGAGAGGCTATGATTTGAGGACAGCTGACCTTGCCCTTGATACATGCTAAGAATGATACCACCAGACTCAAAGAATGTCTGGAAGAACTTGAGAAACATAAAACTCAATTATTTATCTAAGAGAGATGTTAAATAATCATGTTTTGAAAAAAAAAATGCTAGCTGGTGAGACTGCACAAAGATTTTTAGATTTACTACAAAACGAAAAGAGATGTCCATAATCTCTTCTGAAGATATCTTCTGGCTTACTAGAAACAAAACAAAAGAGTAATTTTGAGCTTGGCTTTTTCAGATTTTGAGTTTTTGCATTTTGAAATTTAATGCATATTTAATTAGATATAGTCCAATTACTATATTAAAACATAACATTTCAGAAAACTTGCAATACATTTTTTTCTCACAAATATGTGAGTAATCACCGGATTAAGTTTCATGGTGATATCGACAAGCTAAATTTTTTGGCCTATTCACCTGAGTGTCTCTTGACCCTTATAATAAGCCTATGGCAGCTATGTTGAAAAAACTCATTTCCCAAAGTCAGATTTTACTAGATTTTTAGTATGTCATTTAGCAGGTCCAATAGTAATAGAATCCATAAAAAAAACCTTTTGTATCAATTTTTTGGGGGTTAAACCCTAAATGTACTCGCCTATATCCATTTTATAGAATCTTGGGAAATTGACATTTTTGTATTGGGCATTCCATTGAAATGCATTGCAAAATGCATTTTTATAGAGGTCTTAAAGTATTATCTCAAAATATTTGAATGACGAGAATGCACACATAGATGATAGGACATCTTAACAGTCAATTGCAATATTAAAATGTCAAGAATGGTGGATATAGCGTTTTGGAAAAGAGCTCTTCATATACAGTATGTCTGACATTTCATACATAAAGAAACTGGTGATGACACAATAAGAACGGTAAACAACAGAAACATCTGAACTGCTCAAGGGGTTCACATACTTTCAAGCAGCACTGTGTGTGTGTGTGTGTGTGTGTGTGTGTGTGTGTGTGTGTGTGTGTGTGTGTGTGTGTGTGTGTGTGTGTGTGTGTGTGTGTGTGTGTGTGTGTGTGTGTGTGTGTGTGTGTGTAGTCCTAAGGGGGCTAACCTGGAAGCATCAGACTCACAAGTCGCCCATCCTCAACCCCACCACCACATCCATCCATATATGCCTAGTCAAGTGTGTGTGTGTGTGTGTGTGTGTGTGTGTGTGTGTGTGTGTGTGTGTGTGTGTGTGTGTGTGTGTGTGTGTGTGTGTGTGTGTGTGTGTGTGTGTGTGTGTGTGTGTGTGTGTGTGTAGTGAAGTGTGCAAACAGCCCAACCCAGATGACACGAGTCCATCCTTCAACCACACATGCTTTTTCCTCTCTCTCTCTCTCTCTCTCTCTCTCTCTCTCTCTCTCTCTCTCTCTCTCTCTCTCTCTCTCTCTCTGTTACTTGTTCTCACAGACACACGTCACCTTAGCCCCCCCCTCTCTCTCTCTCTCACACACACACACAAACACACACACACACACACACACACACACACACACACACACACACACACACACACACACACACACACACACACACACACACACACAGACACACACACAGACACACACTTACCTCTAGGTGTCTGACTAACCATTGATCCGTGGCAGACAGGACAGGAGGGGGTGGAGGGGGGTGTGAGGGTGGGCAGAGCTGACGGGGTGGGGAAACAAGGGATGAAGAAAGGAGGGGGGAAAGGGTGCAGAGAACTACTTTGTCGGGGGTGTTGATTGTTTTGGCTCCTTTTCTTGCAGAAGTGTCAGTGTGCAAAACTTTTTTTTTTTTTTTACATGGTATTACATTACATTGCATTGCCTTTGGCAGACGCTTTTTAACCAAAGCAACTTACTACAATCGAGAACCATCATAGCTTACAGCACAGATACATAGAACACAGATAATGCTGTATACAGAACAATAAGTGCAGATGCCAAGCGTGGTTAGTGTTTTTTAAGGACATTCCATTAAGTACATTAGGGTCAAAGACGTGAAATTGTCATTCAGTGTAACGAATGCCTTTGGCTGACTGTAACTGTAAAAAACATGACTCTTTTTATTTCATTTTTTTCCAGCGAATTCATGAAAGCCTCGGCTGTCATTCATTCACTTGAAACAATTTAAAAATCATGTTTTATTACCGTTACAGTCAGCAGAAGGTATCCGTTACACTGAATGACAATGCCATTTTGCACGTCTTTGACCCATTAGCACAAACACACAACATGCCAAAGAGTGTACGCCAGGACTGCAGGCCAGCTCCAGCATTAGTCATAGAAGAGAAGAGAAGAGAAGAGAAGAGAAGAGAAGAGAAGAGAAGAGAAGAGAAGAGAAGAGAAGAGTCTTTACTTGCTTCTTGAAGGTTGAGAAAGACGTGCCATATTCGTGCTGCCTCTGGGAGTTTGTTCCACCACTGAGGGACAATGGCAGAGAGCAGTCTTGGCTGCGATCGCTTAAGGCAAGCAGGCGTAACAGCCAGCCGGTTTGTGTTGGAGGAGTATAGGCTAGCTCTCTGGTAGGAACAGAAGGCAGTAGTATGTCATTCAGATAAGCTGGGGCCAGTCCTGAGGTGGTTTAGCAGGCAAAGGTCAATGCTTCATGCTTGATTCGGGAAGCGAGCAGTAGCCAGTGCAACTCAGTAAATAGAGGAGTAACATGGGTTGACTAAATACCAAATGTATCGCTGTGTTCTGGACCATCTGTAGCGGTTTTAGCTGGCCGGAGCACAAGCAGGTTGACCTTCCAGGAGGGAGTTGCAGTAGTCCGCGTGAGAAATGACCATGGCCTGAACTAGAAGTTGTGCAGCATGTTGTACCAGATAGGGTCTTATTGTATACGTTGAACATACCACATGAACAAAGTTGTGACGAAAAATCAGGGTTATTCCACCAAATACTGTTTTCTGAACTTTTCCTCTGTTAAAACATTACAATTATGTTGTAAATATCATATCATTTTCTGTGCATTTTTGAGGTCTGAAAGCATTGCATCTTTGGGGATATTTCGACGATTTGTCATTTTCTGCAAATAAATGCAACACATTCCTAATAGGCCTAGTAAAATCAGGGGGGGAAATCGATACTTTTGAGAGTGAGGATGGTCTGAGTGCTTTTAACAAGCCATTTACTAAATTTAAATTCATTGTTGTCGCTCCTTATGGTCTTAATTAAAAGTCTTGTAAGTGTCTCCCAAAAGCCTGTTTACTCCATTGTCTGTTGATTGGTAATTACTGATCTCAAAAAATTAATAGTAACAAGTATCTCAATGGTAGTTATTGACTGCCTGATACTGCCTGATTGACGCCTGCCTAAGGCTGTGTTCTCATGCAACTACAAATGCTAAGATATACAAAATGAGGAGTTTTTTGCGCTTTCCTTGTAGATTGTTAAACTAAAGTCTAAAGATTTTTGCAACATCATATTTCTCCTGGGACAAACAGGCTCTTCTGCAGTGAGGCTAGTTATGCATCGCACAAATGTAACTGAAATGAACGGTTACACTTTACTTGACGTGTCGCTGCATAACACATTCATAGCAGCTGTTATACACTTTGCATGAAGGATTCATGACTGTTTCGTAAGACATTCATACCAAACCTTTCATAGACATGGAAAACAAAAGGACAGCAACTTATCAAAATCAGTCATCATTGAGGGTTCAGAACAAAACCCGCAATGCTGCTTTGTTTAGCATTTATTTTGACAAGTTGTTGTCCTACCGTCCGCTAGGTTCATGAAAGGTTTGGTATGAATGGGTCATGAAACAATCATGAATGCTTCGTGCAGACTTTATAACAGCTGCTATGAATGTGTTACGCAGGAACACTTCAAGTAAAGTGTTACCAAATGAACTTTGGTGTGGTGTTGCAGTAGCATAGCCTATCTACAGACACAAGTTAAATACATTTGTTCATGAATGTACACATTTGAGAGAACCATGTTTATGTGGAGGAAGAGCGAGAGGGTAAACTGCTCTGCAGTCAAAGCTTGACGATTTTGTTCTGTGTTTTTTTTGTGTATGCTGCTTGTGCAAAACTGAAAGTTTGTTCACTGGTGCCATAGCAAGCAAAACTGCCACCAAAAGAGGAGGCTGCGAGAGAGACAGCAGATGCCTTTGAAGGCAATCGAGGAGGAGGGAGCGAGTAAAAGGAGCTTGAATCCAAACGGCGCAATTAAACTGAGTTAGGACAGCCGAAGACTGAAAAATAGATCTCTTTGAAAAGAGTCTTGTTGAGTTACAGTGTACCTTAACACAAGAGTAGGCCTACTTTTTTTGTCTCAAACAAGAACATCAAATGGTGTTTTTTCCCCCGTCTCCTTCTTAATCTTTGATTAGCTGAGTTGTGTATTTGTTTGTAAAACAAGAACATCAAATGTTCCTACATGTTATTAATCTTTGTGATTTAGCTGTGGTGTGATACTGTTGTCTAATGTATCAATAGCACAATGCATTCACACACACAGCATAGCCATTAGGACTAACACTGTCATCTGTTCAGAGACTCATTCACACACACAGCATAGCCATTAGGACTAACACTGTCCTCTGTTCAGAGACTCACACTTGAAACTGGTTTGGTCCATTATGTCTCTGGTGTCTTGCTGAATACAGTTTGATTGCTATTTTTAACAGTTGGAATATTCATTTAATCTCAACCCACCCCTTTCTTTCAGCCCAAAAACCTTATTTACAGAATATGATGGCTGAGAGATAGGCCTACACTATAGGACCAAATGTATTCTCTCACCCAAACAAATAATGAGAATCGAGTGTCCTAATCACTTCGCCTGGCTAAAGATGTATAAAATAAAGCACCTAGGCATGCAAAACATGTTTTACTTGGGAAAGAATGGGCCGCACTCAAGAGGTCAACGAATTCCAGCTTTGAATTGTCATATGGTAAGGTCTGTGCAACACATCCCGTCATGAAATTTCCTTGCTCCTGAATATTCCATATTCAATGGTCAGCTTTATTATAAGAAAATGAAATAGTTTGGAAACAACAGACACTCAGCTGGAAATAAGTAGATCATATAAACTGGCAGAGGGGTCAGTGAATGCTGAGGTGCCTAGAACAGAGAGGTGGTCGACTTTCTGCCCAGTCAACTGCCACAGAGCCCCAAAATTTCATGAAATGAAGCTGGCGCTTGCGACCCAGGCCGTTGGACGAGCACTTCTTGGTTGTACGTTCCATCTCCTCCTCGCTGGCACCCATGCCCCCCTCGGGCGAATCCGCACAGGACACCTCTTCTCGCATCACTCCTCGACACTCCGTCGCTCTCTCTCTCTCTCTCTCTCTCTCTCTCTCTCTCTCTCTCTCTCTCTCTCTCTCTCTCTCTCTCTCTCTCTCTCTCTCTCTCTCTCTCTCTCTCTCTATCTCTCTCTTTCTTCCTCTCTCTTTCTCCTCGTTCCTTCACTCTCCCTCGGCCGTCCTCCTTCTTTTTCTCCAATAATGACACGCAACTCTCCGGCAGGTTTGCGGTGCCCTTAAGTGCATGCAGCCGTCCCCCGAAGCTCTTTGATTAGGCCGTTGAGATGGATGTGGCATGGGGTTGGGACGATGGAGGAGGACCGGAGGAGATGCTCGCACCACGCCAGCTGTTTCCCAGGTCTGTGCTTGCTCTTGTGTTTTCTCTCCTCTCTTCCTCTTGCACCAAAAAGTCCTTCTTCGCGGCCTCAGCGTCGCAAATGATGATGGTCCAAGTACGCAGAAAGCTTCATGGAATGGGTTTCCATGGCCGAGCAGATGCATGCAAGCCATACATCACCGAGTGCAATACAAAGGGCCGGATGCACAGGTGTAAAGCATGCCACCACTGGACTCTAAAGCAGTGGAGATGCGGAGTGTTGAATCACACCTTTCCATCCGGCAATCTGATGGACAAGTCTGGGTTTGGAGGTTGCCAGGAGAACAGTACATTTTGGACTGCATGGTGTCAAGTGTGAAATTTGGTGCAGGAGCTATGGTGTGGGGTTATTTTTCAGGAGCCACAGTTAGGCTTGACCTATTAGTTGCAGTGAAAGGAACTTTGACTGCTTGAGGATACCAAAACATTTTGAAGATGCTCCCAACATTGTGGGGACGATTTGGAGCAGGCACCTTCCTCTTCGAACATGACTGTGCACCAGTGCACAAAGCAAGGTCCATAAAGACATGGATGGCAGAGTTTGGTATGGATGAACTTGACTGGCCTGCACTGAGTCCTAACCTGAACCAGATTTTTGGGATGAGCAAGAGCGGAGACTGAGAGCCAGAACTTCTTGACCAGTGCATGTGTCCACCATGTCCACCATTGTACTCTAATGTCCAATGGCCATCCTTGTATTTAAGGCGTAAATTGCATAGTTACTTTTTATTGTAAAGGCACTGTTGGACAAACTTCCCTATTATATCTGTAATTTATTGACTTTTTGAACTTTATCTTATGGCACACGTTCCTCACACAAGTTAGTACTACAGTCTTGTACTCCTCGCACTGAATTAGGGAAGACAGGCTTTTCTTTTAATGCCCCATACCAATGGAATGAGTTGCAGAAGATATTATGACTCTGCCCTCATTAGAGACTTTTAAGAGGGAAATTAATACAGTATACACAGAGGAGTGTCATTGTTTCTGACAATGCAGCATTTTTTATCTCATATTTATGTAAACTTATTCTTCTTAATGTGCTTTTTGTACATTTATTTTCCTTTTTGTCTATGAGTATGTCTGTGTCTGTAACTATATGTATGCTGCCATTTTAACTAGGACTCCCTGGCAGAAGAGACTCTAGTTAGAGATACTCTAGACAGAGATAAGTCATTCTAGTTCATTTCTGGTATCCACTTTCTATCGGGTGAACGCCCCTTTAGGAGACCTTTGGTTAGGAGACCTTCAGAGTCCTGAGGTTGAGAATAAATGGAGTCCCCTTAGAGCTGTAGATGGTGGTAGCGCACTTCTCGTGCAAACACCTCAAAAATACAAGAAGAAGGAGGGGACAACGCCCCCTTTGGAGACCCAACTTGAGCACACACTTTTGCACTGGGTGGGCGGGTTTCGAAGCCTCTTTATTACACCACCCTCTTCGCACTAGTCTCAATGGGACAAAAAAAAAATGAAGAAAAAAAAATGAAGAAAAAAAATGTCCTCTGTACTACCAAAGTGACTCATGAGATACATCTGAACTGCAGGAGGCACCAGGGCTGGGCTGGGACCAAAAACACAACCCCAGGCCAGGCATTATTGGCTTTACCTGGCCCATCACTCACTCAAGCAGTTTTCGTGCTATATACTTATTGAGTCAATCCACTGTCTGTATTGAAGATGGAACAATGGCCAACCCCAGTCTAAACTGTTGGCCAGTTCTATAGGGGGGAAAAAACAGTATCGACCCCTGGGGACTGGCGGCCCACCGGAAAATGCCCTGTAGGCATTACATTACATTACATTACATTTCACTTAGCTGACGCTTTCATTTGTTCAAAGCGACTTACAACTATTATTTTTCAGGGTATTGGTTACAGCCCCTGGTGCAATGTGGGGTTAGGTGCTTTGCTCAGGGGCACTTCAACCATGGATGGAGGTGTAGGGAGAGGTCAGGGGGGATTTGAACCGGCAACCCCCAGATTGAAAGACCAACTCTCTAACCACTAGGCCACGGCTGCCTGCCCTGTAGGCCAAATGAGCAGTCCAGCCCTGGTGAGCACTACCTACTATTTGCCACCATCTTTTTTCATATCGCTGTATCATGTTCATGCTGTAGCTTGTCAATGAGCATGTAATAAATAGAACAAGAGCAATCAGAGATTGAGGCAACCTGAAAACGTTAGATACACGTGTGTGTGTGTGTGTGTGTGTGTGTGTGTGTGTGTGTGTGTGTGTGTGTGTGTGTGTGTGTGTGTGTCTGTGTGTCTGTGTGTGTCTGTGTGTGTCTGTGTGGGTCTGTGTGTGTCTGTGTGTGTGTCTAGAGTAGAGTAGAGTAGAGTAGAGTATCATTTATTGATCCTGATGGAAATGAAGGTGTCCACTAGCATACATATATAGAAAAACAGAATACACAAGACATAACATTAAAAAAAATAAAAACAGAAAAAACAAGACATTCCACACATCATTGCACATATGTTACTGTAACATACAGCATATACGCTTACATAGGTAGGCCTACTTGTGTGTCTGTGTATGTGATTATGTGCGACTCAGAGTGTGTTTGGTGCACCCTGCGGACAACTGAAACATACTGAGGGTGACCAAAATGAACACCACCACCATTCACCCACCATTCTACAGACAGTCATTGCAATAGCTGGCCTAACCGTACGATCACACAGCGGGCGCTGAATGCCTGGAAAGATGCAGAAGTAATTGACTTTGTATGGGAGAGCAGGCGTTTCTAGAGGCGAAGGCGTCGAAAGCGTCAAAAGCCGAGGGCGGCAGAAGTTGAACTAAAAATATGTAATGAGCTCGGCGGCAGCAGGGCCTCAGCCAATGGAATCACATTTTTCTAAACACGAGCTTCGGTTGGTCGAGATTCCTGGCTGAACGCTTCAGGTTGAATCGTTTGCCTCGTTCAACGCCCCTGACCAGTGCTTTCCAGGCAGGAGTCAGCAGCCGGCGGTGTGATCGCGGCATAGCTCTCCCTCCAGGCGACAGGTAACTACTTTTTCTATCAACTATTCTTTCTATAGGCCTTATTCTGACATTGCTGCAATCATCGGACACGTTACTGTACGTTTATATGCCTTAGCTCTCAGCTCTGTCAAATAAAAGCTTCAAAAATGAAATCAGCAAATGTATTCCCTATGTGGACCCTGCTACAGATGGCCTGCTGTGCTCACTCAGTAAAGCTACTGCTGTGCTGCTCCAGTAGCTCAAACGGCTGTTTCTAACCATTACGCCTTCAAGAGCCTCGAGCCTCACCATTGTTGCTAGTTCTTGTTTTCTTTGATGATGAGAAAAAACATCATGCTAACATGAAATAGGCCAAGTGGATCTCAGCCGTTCTGACGTCAGCGTGTCCACACAACACCACCATTTTCCGTATTCTAGCCCCATTTCGTTGTCTGTTTCTTTCTGAAGCTTCTCGCCCACCATTCTTCATTTCAACATCAGAGATCACAAAGGCCAGAGCTCGTTAACCAATCTCTTTCTCTGTTTTTCTTTTCTTTTCTTTTCTTTTCTTTTTTTTTGCCGGCCACAAAAGTCTCTTTTGTGTTAAGTGAAAAGGCAGGTCTGATGGGAGTCTGGTGGGCGTCTGGCTAAATTGCTATCTTGTCCAGAGTCAGCTTGAAAACTGTGACTTGAAATTTGCGGTTCAGCCTTACATGTTAGACATGATGGAACACAATTCAACACAACACAACAAAAGAACAACACACATCACACGACCAGCTTTCCAGGAAGTTCAAAGTCAGATGACATCATTTTTGCAGCAGCGGGTTGTTATTGGGGTTGTGGTTGCTGTTGTTGTTGTTGTCGTGCTGGGTTGTGGAAGAGGTGAGCTCTCTAAAACAGTGAGTGCATCTTAAAGGAGAAGTCCAGTTTGAACATTAAGGCCATTTTCTGAGTGGTCTGCAATGTTTTAGAGTCCCCCTCACCGTTTATTTCATGTTTGCTGCAGTCTCTGTTATTTGGCTGATTTGGATTTTATCTCAACCAGCTTTAGAATGGCCGTCTATGGGCACCTGCAACTCTGTTCTTAAAATCACCTTAAACATTTGTTTTCGAAAGTCTACAGCTCACAAAGTGGTTAGGGGTGTTCACTAGCAGTCCCTAACAAGTTTCAAGGCAAAATATGACTTCTGTCATTTTTTATTTGCCATTTTGTGAAAGAAAGTGAAAGTGAAAGTGAAACTTAATTTACAAATTGCTACATAAAACACGACAGATGCCATATTTCGCTACAAAAATTGTTAAGGAACACCAGTGAATACTGCTGAACACTTGGTGAGTTGCATATTCTTGAAAACACATTTTTTAAGAACAGAGTTGCAGGTGCCCATAGACGGCCATTCTAAAGCTGGTTGAGATCAAATCCAAATCAGCCAAATAAGAGAGACTGCAGCAAACATGAAATAAATGGTGAGGGGGACTCTAAAATATTGCAGACCACTCAGAAAATGACCTTAATGTTCAAAAAAGTGGAGTTCCCCTTTAATATGCGACCTTGCCTCCTCCATTTGCTTCCCTTCATGATGACATCACTGACAGCAGAATTATAATACAATATCTTGCCAAAGCTCAATTGTAAAGACTTTTTCTCATTTGCAATTGGATTGGTGAATGAAAAACAATCCCTCTAAATGTTGTAACGAGGCTGACAGCTGAGAAACTTTATTGTTTTGTCCACGAAAGAGGAACCAGGACGCGAAACGAGGAAACAAGCACAAGTGAAAAAGGAAAAGCCACATATTGGGATGCACCCAGTGTTTCTCAAAGTGGGGCGGGCGGGCGAGCAACCCCCCTAGTGGGGTGCAGAGGGAAAACCTTTCTGTTTTGCCATTACGTTAAAACATTCACTCGCAATGTGTTTACTAATTGTCCTACACATGTTATTTGAACATTGTACAGGGAACAAATCCATCGGCAACTCGACTGCATTCTTTACACTGGCCACCTTTCCTTTAGCATTGCAATCACAATGAAGGAACTGGCTTTTATTTATTTATCTTATTTATTTATGATTATTATTTTATTTACCATTTTTGCTGAATGGGAAGGGGGGGTCCCTTCCTCTGAAGAGAGGAATGGCAGAAAAGAGTTTGAGGACCATGCTCTGAAAGATGTGGGGCTCAGCCAGTGGTGTAGTCTACGTAGAACGCAGGTATACGGAGTATACCCACTTCTACATTTTAGGGGCTTCAGTATACCCATTTAAAATTGATTGATCCATTATTTACAATAGCATAAATATATACAGTATACCCACTTCAAAAAAGTAGACTACACCGCTGGGCTCAGCATGAACACATGGCAGTTTCTTTTACCTTTTTCCTTTTTCCCCGATACCTTCCTGCTGTGTGCTGTTTTCCGTCTTTATCTCTTTTAATCAGTGTGTTCACCCAAAGGTATCTGAGCAGCTACTTGCTTCTGTTTTGGATGAGACCCTAATGATTCACGCGAAGGGAACAAAAACAGCACGCATTCAGAAAGGGAAAAAGTAAACACACACAAGCACACACACACGCACACGCGCACGCGCACACACACACACACACACACACACACACACACCACTAAACGTGCACACACACACACACACACACACACCACTAAACGTCTCCACAGTGGCCATTTAAGCTCGGTACAGCGTGTTTGTTCTCTGGTGCTCATGTTTTAAGCATGGGAGCTTGTCAGAGCCGGGGCTGGGGGAATTTGGGGGTGAGTAGACTGACTCATTCGGTAGCAGGTGTTTCCTCTTTCCCAGGCTACACGAGGTTGTACAGAGTCACACAGAGATGCTTGGGGCCGCAGAAGGATGTCTGGAGGTCATTTGACAACAGGGTGTGTGGGGGGGGGGGTGTTGACATGCATGAAAGAGAGTGAGAGAGTTTGAGAGGGAGATAGACAGAGGGGAAGTATTTGAGGGAGTGAGAGACAGGAAGAGAGAAGGACAGTGTTACAGAGCGAGTACGGAGGCCAACTGGTGCAATCAATTTATAAATTATACAACACACATTGACAAGTTTGAAAACAAAATTGCAGTTGGAACAGACATTTGTTGAAAACAAATTCTTGTTCAAAAGTTTGAAAACAATTTGACAAAACACTTTTGCAAGTGCCCAGACAAATTTACCAAGTTTGGAAATAAAATCCAATTTAGAATACACATACAGTACTGTATGCATCCTGAAAACAAGTTCACATTTCACAAAACACATCTGGCATCTGCTCCATGCTCTCAACACTGTGCAGGGGGACACAGTAAACCTTCTGGGTACAGCTCACAATGGTGTGCGATCTTTTTAAAAAGTTTATTTGTAGTATGTGAACAGTTAAAGGGTTTTTTTGCGCAACATGTGGATAAAAATAAATCCTCCATTGTAACAAATGCGTTTCAGCCCCCTAAATAGGATATTTTTTTCTCTTGCTTTTTTTACCTGGATTTTAAATATCTGCTACGTGGAAACGGAAGGCCAAAACCAATGCAAAACCAATGCAACCAGGAGAAAAAAATGTCCACATATAAAAATATCCAGCTATGTGGAAACAGCACCTTAGTAGCAGGCCAGTGCCCAGCAGATTAAGGTGCTGTTTCCACGTAGCAGGATATTTTTTAGAAGGGTATTTTTTTCTCCTGTTGAGGTGTAAACGCAGCATGTGGATAAAACTAAATCCTCCATTGTAACAAATGCGTTTCAGCCCCCTAAACAGGGTATTTTTTTCTCCTGCTTTTTATACCTGGATTTTAAATATCTGCTAAGTGGAAACGGAAGGCCAAAACCAAAGCAAAACCAATGCAACCAGGAGAAAAAAATATCCACATATAAAAATATCCAGCTATGTGGAAACAGCACCTTAGCCACAGCTGGGCCTGGTGTGCCATCTGATGAGCAGCACTACAGTACCTGAGCAGAGCAACAGTGGGTAATAGCAAAGAAATTCGACACAGAAGAACAATCTCAAGGGGGTCAGTGGGTTCGATGGATACAATTTCCGTACTCCCTTGCGCATGGTCAGTGGGGGCGAAACCATGATGGGTAATTTGTGGCCAAATTAACTGCAGTTGTTGGTCAGCAGTAATTGCTGGGGGTAATTAAGGACAGCTGACAAACACTCACGCTGTCCTATGACCTGTTCCACACTCCGACCCTTGTGGAAGTGGCATTGCATGCTTCCCTGATGCTTCCAATACTGACCGTAGAAGAAGAATAACATTTCCGTACTCCCCTCGCCATCATTTCGTACTACGCTGTTATGACGTCAGCAAGCCCTCCTGTCTCTACTCTCCTTGGTAATAGACACCTCCTCATAGTAGGGCCTACTGTACTTCCAGGTGTGAGGCGTTAACAAAATGCATATGCGACTAAAAATGGAAAAAGAAAAATGGTCGGTGGACTCGTTTTTGAGGAATCTTTTTGTTATTACCTCTAATTTTTTTCTACCCTTGTTAAAATTTACACAAGTAGCGCTCTCCCATGTGGTCCTCCTCCAGTTGTATAAACCGTAGAATGAAGAGGTGGCAGGGTTGCCAGATGAGGCTGATGATTTCCAGCCCAACAAATGCTCAAAACCCGCCTAGAAGCACAAAATCCCGCTCAATTCTATTAATTTCTACGGGGAAAATTGGGCGGGTTTTTCTGCAAAATGCCGTTTTTACCCACACACGGCCATCCTAAGCAGCCCAATTGGGCGGGAAACAGCCCAATCTGGCAACACTGAGAGGTGGATCACACTCGTTCCTTCTTTTCTTTGTAACAAACTGCAGTACACAGCAGCAGGAGTACTATGAGCCGCCGCAAGAGTTGCCAGGCTCAGGGATCCGATTGACTGTCACCTGAGAGAGAGGTGCTGGCGGTCTGCTGACGAGCTATTGTAGCAACTGCTCTTGGGTGCATTGTCCTTGAGGATGGTACAAGGCCTACGTAGGGGCTGGATGACTGGGCTACCTACTTGGACAGCAACAGTTTTGAAAGGGGGCTCAGCGGAGGTTTCCTACCCCCCTCTGTTAATGTCACTGAATCAGGCCACCTCTAACAGGGAATCTGGGCTTCTATTGTCCACCCAGGGTATACATGATGTTAATTTTTTAAGACAGTTGAGAAAAAGAAACTGTATAACTTGGTGGTGAAATGTATGCATTTTAATGCCCTTAAGGATTGGCCTGACACCAAGTGGAGGGCCCATTTTTCTGGTAGCCAGCTAGCCTCTCCGTCATGCAGAGGCGCATCTTGCCACCAGGCAAGGCAGGCAACCGCTTGGGGCCCCCAAGCCCTAGATATTGAATGACAGCCCACACTTTACCACAGTAGTGGCGATTTTGGTTCAAATGTTCATTCTTTTGCATTTTCGCTTGGGGCCCCACCTGACCCTAGAATCGCCTCTGCTGTCATGGAAGACACTGTACAGAGCTCCAATTCCGAAACGCTCTGGGGACCTTCAGTGGTGTGTGCTGCACAGTGCCATGGCCACGAAGGTCTTCCTTGTGAAACTTAGGCCTGATTTTCCTAGCTTATGCTCTGATTGTAATGTGCCTGATAATGTGTTTCATGTTTTCTGCAATTGCACTGAACACAGCATGCAGCCGACTTGGACTTCCATTCTCCAAGGAGATGTTTATCTTTGGGGTCAGGCACCCCAAACAGAAAGGACATGCATGCACAGTTGCAAACTTTTTGATCAGACAAGCGAAGTTGTCCATCTGGAAGTGTGATAAGCTGGAAGAGGAGGGGAATGTGGGGGATCGGGTAAGTAAGGGTTAACGTTCGGCGAGAAGGTCGCTACCGTGGAATAGCAGCACGACAGAGAGAATCTTTAGACCCCGACGCGGAGCGGAGGGGTCTTGTTCTCTCTGAAGTGCTGCTATTCCACAAAGTGACCGACTCGCCGAAAGTTAACCCGCTTATTATATGGATATACTTAAATGATTCACACATGGCGGGGACATTTCTTTAGGCCTATTTAATGTTAAGATTGTTGCTGCGCAAAACAAAACAGTGCCGTTGTGGAACACCGCTAGGCAACAGGTAGCCAGGAAAACAGGTGTTGTCTATCACAGCAGCTGATTAGAGTCTTGTTGAAAAGTCGCTTTAGCAGTGAAAAGTCTTGTTGCCATTGACAGCGGTCTGTTATAGACCAACCCGTCCGTTATCGAAAAATAACAGACGTGCGAACGTTGGGGAGCCCCGTTGAAATAAATGGAGCATTCGACCGATGACGTCACAACCATATAATAAGTAAGGGTTAACGTTCGGCGAGGAGGTCGCTACCGTGGAATAGCAGCACGACAGAGAGAATCTTTAGACCCCGACGCGGAGCGGAGGGGTCTTGTTCTCTCTGAAGTGCTGCTATTCCACTAAGCGACCGACTCGCCGAAAGTTAACCCGCTTATTATATGAATATACTTAAATGATTCACACATGGCGGGGACATTTCTTTAGGCCTATTTAATGTTAAGATTGTTGCTGCGTAAAACAAAACAGTGCCGTTGTGGAACACCGCTAGGCAACAGCTAGGTAGCCAGGACAACAGGTGTTGTCTATCACATCAGCTGATTAGAGTCTTGTTGAAAAGTCGCTTTAGCAGTGAAAAGTCTTGTTGCCATTGACAGCGGTCTGTTATAGACCAACCCGTCCGTTATCGAAAAATAACAGACGTGCGAACGTTGGGGAGCCCCGTTGAAATAAATGGAGCATTCGACCGATGACGTCACAACCATATAATAAGTAAGGGTTAACGTTCGGCGAGGAGGTCGCTACCGTGGAATAGCAGCACGACAGAGAGAATCTTTAGACCCCGACGCGGAGCGGAGGGGTCTTGTTCTCTCTGAAGTGCTGCTATCGTGCTGCTGACGTCACAACCATATAATAAAAATGTTTAAAGCGCTAGTTGAGTCCAGGATTATCGTCGAGTACACTTAGCCCGCTATCAGGTCACAGGGAATACTGATACATCTGCAAAGAAGTGGTGCGTGGATAAGGGGGTATGGTCAGGCAGTACGGGTGGCGGGCTGGTTTTCCATTGGTAATGGGGTGATTTTAATGGGTTAGGGTGGGTGGGCGGTGGTTGGGGGGATGGGGGGGCATTGACCATTTTTGGGGATGTGTAGACCAGTGATTCTCAAAGTGTGGTCCGGGGACCACTAGTGGTCCGCGACAGAGCTCAGGTGGTCCATGAGGGGATTTCTATTTTTCCAAGACAAGCTAGCAATAAGCTTTATTTGTAACATTATTACAAAGCTAAACATACCTGAAGTCTCATTCTTCACCACAATAAGACAGACTTGTAAATGTGAATATAAAGTATGTGATCTGCATCAAAATTAGCAGTGTCAAATTAGCAACTGTCAACTGTCAATTCAGTTGACAGGTGGTCCTTGAACATTTTTTGGGGAACTAAGTGGTCCTTGGTCTGAAAAAGTTTGAGAAACACTGGTATAGACCATGCAATGATTCAATAAAGGGATTTTAAAAGTCAAAAGTTTCTTTGTAATTCTTTTTTAAATTTTTCACATAGCAGCAGAAACGCAGGCAAACGTTTCGGCTATTGCTGTCGTCAGTGTCGTCTCGTCGAGCTACTTCCTGAATTTTTTATCAAGGCGTCTCCTTTGTTCAAATTTACACAACAGTAGGCAAAATGGATCAGTGGCGCTCCCTATCTGCAGGCTGATATCACAGTATGACTGACTTGGCGCTGTTTTGGTGTTCCCTTTGAACAGTGTATATGTGTGCACCTCATGGGTCAGCTTTAAATCTCATTTTACAAAACAAAACCAGTAGAACAGAAGTGAATACTGTATTACTTGTATATCCCTGTACTACGTAAATCCCCACACTGTGTCTGTTGCAGTTTTTTTGTCCTTCTTTGTAACTTGCTTTGGATAAAAGAACCTACTAAATGCAATGCTGTAATAATGATGATAATAATAATAATAATAATCGTTATCATCATCATCATCATCATCATCATCATCATCATCATCATCGTCATCATCAGGGCCGTAACCAGACATTTTCAAATGCAGAGGTCAAATACTACACGCCGTACAGCATACTGTACATTTCTTCAGTCAAACTCTACAGTTCGTCTTCATGACTCACTGCCTTGAGGATGCGGTCCAGACTGTTTGACGAGAACACTTGCCTTGCAATGTGTATCCATGACTCGTGCACTGACTGTTGCGAGGCTTCCTAATATGCTGATAATAGTCTATAGTTGGAATATTTCAACTAATTATTTCAAAAATATGGGCTGTGTTTGAGGTAAATGGGAATATGGGGTGCCATACAGACAGAGACCATTGATGATCATAGATTGATTTTCATCATAGATAAATGTTACATTTCTGAAAAAAACACAGGACGTGACCTCTGTGTCCTCTATGGTTACAGCCATGATCATCATCATCATCATCATCATCATCATCCTACAGATGGTCCAACCGTATGTTTTCAGCAGCTGAATGAGGTCTTCATTCACTTGTCAGTGTGTCGGGCATGACATGCTGTGGCCACAGATGCTTCTTCATCACCCATAAACATACAAAGTTACTATAATAAGAACATTTGCCAATTCATCATTCATAAGCATGTTAATAATGTCCCAAAAGAGTATCCTTACAATGCTGGGCCCTTAAAACCTACCTTTATTCCCCCACCCCCATACCCATAAATGATTGATTGGTTTTTGTGGTCATGTTTTACTTAAGCAATATTGCACAGCTGGGAGCGAGGGTTGTGTCCAATTACGTGAAGATTTATCGATTGCTCATGGAGAGTGGTTTCCATGTCCTTTCAGCTGCTCTTGATTAACTTAGAGCATCCATTAGAAAAGGCAGATTGGAGGACAAATTGAAATGAGGAATGTAGTACCATCTGAAGCGGACAGGCTTTTACTTTACTTTCTTAACTGTAATAATATCGTCCCTTAATCTTCTCTGTCTGCTACCTACATCATCTGCATGTTAAAACAGAGATCGTTTCCAGAAAAGACATCCTCTGACTGAGCAGTGTTGCCCTTGAGGCGGCAGTGAGGGGTGTTTTTCCCCGGCTGTCTGCGGTCTCTACAGGACTTTGCTGTAATTCTGGGCTTTGAGGCTTAAGAAAATCGTTGGCATCACCTTGTCTCTCTGCAGAAAGTCATTAGGTGTCGTCTCAACGCCTCTCCCAGCTGCCCCACCGTCTGACAAAAGCATGGAGATTTTCTCAACTTGATTGTGCATAATGGGAAGGAAAGACAGAGAAGAAAAAAAAAAAACGTTGACCTTAGTGTCTGACAGAAATGGGTAAAAAAAAAAGCCTTATCTCTCTCCCCTGGTAAAGACATGTCTGTTACGTCCGGCGCATCAGGCACTAAGCTGCAGCAGGAGAGAAGACATCAGACTTTAAATGCCATGAAAGTTCTGATAGCAGACACAACGGCAGGATCTGCTATCAGAATGTTTATAAATGTTCTTCTTAGCGATCATTCATTGCTAAGAAGAACATTTACAAACATTCTTTTATTCCAAATGCAATTTCCATAGTCAATAAGCTATGGAAAAGCTAGAGATATTTTGAACTAATGACTGACTTGCATATGATGTGTGTGCTGGGAGGGGTGGCTGGAGGGGGGGGTGGATGCATTTGTATGTGTGTTTTCTGTCTGTTTGTGTCTGTCTGTCTGTCTGTCTGTCTGTCTGTCTGTCTGTCTGTCTGTCTGTTTTTTACCCTGTGAGACCAAAGACAATTTTCATGCTTGCATGATAATAAAGTATAATCTAATCTAATCTAATCTAATCTAATCTAGCATACAGCACTGTTATCCCACTTAAGCTCCAATTGCGGAGGCCTATTACAGAATGCCTATATGTACATTTACAAATAGCTTATGTCCCAGGGCCATGGCAGGTTCATCTTTGTACATCTAGATTGCACTATAATCCAATACAACTGCAAACTTATAGTAAATGTATAAGGTGACACTTGGTAGTTAGGAAATGGATCGCACTCAGTTTTTCTTCTTTTCTTGTTGTTGTCTTTTTATTTTAACATTGCAGGGACTGACATAGGTGACACTTGGCAAAGAACTCAGAAGACAGAGGCAAACAACAACAAAGGGAGGAAGAAAGTTGTTTTGTTTTCCTAGCGCCACCGCAGAGTCCTACAGTGAGGACCCCTGCTGTCCTGGAAAAACGCTTCCGTTTCTCTTTCTTTACTTTTTCATCTTTGCTCAAATAGGAAGCGACTGACCGACCGTTTGTCCTTCACCACTCCGCGAGGCATGCGTGCGCGTCCATGCAGAATTATGCCAGATAGAAGCTGCAGCACCGGCTGCCGTTTCAAGGGCAGACGGTTGAAAACACCTTAAACGTACAGCAGGCTCGCCCCGAGAGAAAACATCTTATTACTGCTCCCCCCATCACCACTGCTGACTAAAGCTGTGTTTGTTCTGTTGCCCAACTTCACAGCATACATAAATGCAAACTGACGGTCAAGAAGTAGCTGCCTCCTACAAGAAAGGCCTAGAGTAATCATAACGTAATCTCACTAGTGTTTGTTCTATTATTCTTTGCTATTTTCTATTATTCTCTATTATTTAATTTATGTGCCATTCCCACACACAAATGTTTCTTTTCCACTGCCGATTTTCTGGTAGGCCCATACAGCTCGACACAGCACTACTCGACCGACTCTTTTTGTGTCATGCCCAATCGAAAAGCAAAAAGTGGCGGCCAAGTAGTACTGTGTCGAGCTGTAGGCCTACCAGAAAACCGGCAGTGGAAAAGAGGCATAATTATCAATGCATGACACATCCATGTAAAGTAGTTCCGGCGATATTTATTTATTTATTTGTAGTTTATTTGGCAGGAACAATGCAGTTCACATTATTACAAACATGACAAAGCCATGACAAAGCTTGCAGATGTGAATGCATAAAAGGTTTATTGCCAGATGGCTAATTTGCAACCCCAGCCCCTGATCAGGCTTCCAATTCTAAAAAAAACATCATATAAATATATCATAAATAGGCCTATATAAATCACATACAATATAGAAATATACATTTACTTTTTCATGTTATCTTAACCCATTTTAGGCTGATGACTATATGTTGATGCCTGAAGCGACAGGGCGATGACTGTTTGGGGTTTAAATACAATCATGTTTTATGCTTTTTTGTGCATCAGAGGCTGAGATATTTAGGTTTTTATAGGGCAACTCTCCCAACATTCAGCATTCAGCAGGCGTTTTTTTGCAGGTGCTTTAGGCATCAGTGAGTTACAACATGCTTCCTATAACATTAAAAACTTGTTTTAAAAAAACAAAATAACAATGTAATGAGTGTGTGAACTATATGTGTTGTGTGTGTGATATCTACCTATTGTGTGACATCATGACTACAATTTTGGTTTTCCTTCAGCCAGTGTTTCACTATTCTGTTAAATATTTTAACTTTTATTTTAGTTGGTAAGTTGTTTTTATTTCAGTTGGTAAGTTGTTCCACATTTCAGTTCCAATAACTGAAAAACTTGACTGTCCAAAACTGGTTTTACGCACCTCTGCTATGCAGTTGAATGAATGAATGAATGATTTTATTTGACATCTTCAGTTCATATAAATATAATAAATACATGATTGAGTTTCATATAAACCGTACCACATACTTAAATTAAAAAAAAAAAAATACAGAGAGTCAGGATAGCACAATAAAGCTCGTAAGCTTATTTCCATTGTGGTCCTTGGTGTTTAGTGGTGTTTATAGCAGCAGTTGTTAAAATGACAAGAGTAACTAACACTATAACACATTAAATACATAGCATACACATATTCTTTCCACTTAAAGTAATATACTACACTGACTGAAACCATTTTTTCAAAGTCCATTTAAATCCATCAAGGCTATTGATCATCTTATATTACCTGGTAACATATAAAAATGAGTCCTTCCCTATTTGCCATTCACTGTTCCCTTGGTGGCCACCCTTCTTGTGCTTATTCTTGCTACAAAAGGACATAGTACAGCAACCATATAGCCTAATTAAAAACTATACAGTAGCTCCCATCTCTGCCCATCATTACATGTGAACAGGAATCATCTGACTGCTACAGTATTTCCATGTGTCTGCAAAACAGTTAACAAAGTAGGACAATAAGCCCCTGTCACCTGAGTTTGTATGCCACCAGGTTCACTAGCAGAATAGACGAGACTAGAGTGGACTAAAATAGAATAGAATAGAATAGAATAGAATGGACTAGAATAGAATAGAATAGTATAGAATAAAATGAGAGCTGTTCCATAAAGTGCACACATACATACGGTATAAACACAATGTGCAATAAATCTACAATAAATCTACTAACTACTACACATAAGCTAAATGTCTCCATCACTGGCCATCAGTTAAGCCAGTGTGTCAAATGATCTCCGTTTAGCATACAGCAGCAGGCTGGTGGACAGCAGGGCTTTACTTTTGGTGTCTGAGGCTGACCGGAGTCCACCTCCCTCCCCAGAGGAAGATTAATCAGTCTAGTCGAGAAGAAGAAATAAAGGAGAGGGAGACAAAGACAGTCGTCTGAGTCTCCAATCCACATGGTCAGAGTCACGGCAGAGGTGGACTCACTGTCATCATTTTCCCTTTCTGTTCTGACAGCACACACACGCCACGCACGCATGCGCACACACACACACACACACACACACACACACACACACACACACACACACACACACACACACACACACACACACACACACACACAGGGCTGCTGAAAGTTTTGGCCGGGCCCAGGACGAAGTCATCTGAAAGGGCCCCCTCACCCAATACACACAATATAATGTGGATCCAAATCTGCCCCCCCCCCTCTCTCTCTGGGCCCGGGACAACTGACCCTTTTGCCCTCCCCCTGTCAGCTTGCCTGCGCAGTGCGCACTCACAGGCACACGAGCGCTCCCCACACATCCGCACTAGAGCCTCCCAGACGACAGGCAAAGTCTCACCTCAGCCCCTGCTGCCTCCCTGAGCTGTGGATGTGTGTTCACAGCTTTATCGCCGACCCCCTGGAGCTATCACACACACACACACGCACGCACGCACGCACGCACACACACACAGGCACACACCTTTATATCTTTGTGGGCCCCTGCCAATGACTTCCATTCATATTCACCCTAACAATAGCTAAAGAATGCTGAACTGTGCCCAAACAAAACCTTAAACCGTCAATGAGGAAACGTTTTTACACTTTAACTTTTACCAGTAACAACAGAACTACACCAGCAAAAGGGGTCAAAACATGTGGGGGTCCAGGATTTGGGCCCCACTTTGTTGGTGTGCTCCGATAGCAGTGGGCTCACGAAGGTAGATTGGTGCAGTACACATACACACACACACACAGAGACACACACACACAGAGACACACACACACACACGCACACACACACACACACACACACACACACACACACACACACACACATACACTTGGTGTGCTTGGGCCCTTAGAATCTGTAACCCCCCCCCCCCAGCGGCACCCATGCGTGCGCACGCGCACACACACACACACACACACACACACACACACACACACACACACACACACACACACACACACACACACACACACACACACACACACACACACACACACACACACACACACACACACACACACGTCTCCCTCAGGTGCAGTCAGATCAGGGCAGCATCCAGTGTATAATTGCTGTGTGGGATCAGAGGTCTTAGGAAGGCTCTGTGAATGGATGTCTACATTTGCACAGCCCCCGATTCAGTGGTGTAGTCTACGTAGAACGCGGGTATACGGAGTATAACCACTTCAAAATTTCAGGGATTTCAGTATACCTACTTAAAATTGATTTATCCATTGTTTTCAATAGCACAAATATACAGTATACCCACTTCAAAAAAAATTCAAATATACAGTATACCCACCATAAAAAGTAGACTACATTTGCACAGCCCCCGCTTCAAATATACTTGTCGTCCATCCACCGCCCTTGCTTGACCTTCTGTATTGCCCTTGTTGTCTTTTCTTAGACTTTTGTTTTCAACTTGAAAAAGAATGGTCGTCGCACACTCAGAACTTCATGCAGTTACATTTAATAAGACCAACGTTTCGGCTTACGCCTCCATCAGGGTCACGAAACGTTGGTCTTATTAAATGTAACTGCATGAAGTTCTGAGTGTGTGACGACCATTCTTTTTCAAGTTGAGTCTAATTGTCTGCCGTATGCACCTCAAACGGTGTGCGTTTACTGAAACCCGAAGTTAGACTTTTGTTTTCACACATTTCCATGTGTCCATGTCTGTGAAAGTCTCTCGTTCTTCCAGATCACGTTAGCCAATAGAGAGTTGAGTTTTTGTAAGCCTCTTTTAACTCTGTATCTCTATGTTGCTTTATACCCAGCCATGTCTAATGCCTATTGTTGCTTTATGCCGTAAATCTTCATATTGTCATTTTCCCTGAGCTGGGCCTGTAAGCTGTTACCATCGGGTGGGGGGGCGTGTCTGTCTGTCTGCAATGCCCAGGTGGACAGCACAAAGCTCCCCCACCGGCCACCGCAGCACCACCCCCACCCCCCTCCCAACCCATCCTTAGAATGTGATCCCACTAAGTCAGAATATCATTCATACAGGCATGTCTTGGCTAAGTATTTCTGAGACATTCCTCCATCTCCGTCTGCATGACTCAGATGGAAAGTGGCACTGACAGTGCAGAGAGAGAGACAGAGAGACAGAGAGAGAGAGAGCAGTGATATCCTTGGGCCTTACCCATCAATGTGACCTCAACGAGGGAGTTATGGCTGCCTTTATAGGCTGTAAACAACTACACGTACCCAGAGAGTAGAGGGCCATTTCACATCAGACACTTTGGGGCCTCTCCTCTATACCAGGGGTTCCCAACCTTTTTCAACTTGTGGCCCTCTCGAAATTGTCAAAAATGTTCGGGCCCACCTCTGACCCAATTAAGAATAAAACTCAAATAAATCAATAGCAACACACACCAAAATATGATTATTATTTTTGGAAAACGATTTCAAGGCCCACTTGGAATACTTTCAGGGCCCACCAGCGGGCCCCGGCCCATAGTTTGAGAATCACTGCTCTATACTATTACTACTTTGCTATGGTGCAACTCATTTCAATTTTTATGTCACATTATCTTTGAAATGAGTCAACATCCAAAATTCCAGATATTGTTCATGACATTGCAGGCTAAGTTGGGACAAGATATTGGCTATTTTAAAATGTAGCTCATGATGTTCAACTTTTAATGTTTGAATATCTCATAATTCATACTTCATTGACTGTTGTGTGCTGTATTAAAGTTTTTCCTCGATTGCCACCACACAATTTCTGGTACTTTGCACACAATTCTGGAAACATCTCACCAACTCCCCTAACCAATGTCACTGAACAATAAGCACAATTCTTTCTTTACACTCACATTTCAGTTTTAAAGCACGCTCTTTTCAAAACACTACACACAATGCTCTGGATTAGACACAATTTTCATGAAAAAATATTCCGGTTTTCGGATGGAACACACTGTCATCCAAAATACTACAATCAACTGCCATACTATGTTCACTTCTCATCACATGGGCAAACTCTCTTCATACCTGTTAACAATCTGAAATCATCACCCCATAAGGACACACAATGCATGTGATATTGATGAAAACATGAGTGGATGCAGTGAGAACACACAACACAGTAACACACAGAATTTTAGTGTTGAGTAGAGTTTAGTATAGAGTACTATAGAGTAGAGGAGAGGAAAGGAGAGTAGGAGAGAAGAAGATAGAAGAGAGGAGTGTAAAGGAGAGGAGAGCGGAGGAAAGGTGAGTAGAGGAGAAGAGAGCAGAGGAAAGGAAAGGAGAGGGGAGGGGAGGGGTGGAGAGGAGAGGAGAGGAGAGGAGAGGAGAGGAGAGGAGAGGAGAGGAGAGGGGAGGAGAGGGGAGTAAATGAGGAGAGGATGGTAAAGGAGAGGAGAGTATTGGAGAGGGGAGTAAAGGATAGGAGATGAGAGTCAAAGAGAGGAGAGGAGAGGGGAGTAAATGAGAAGAGAGGACAGGATGGTAAAGGAGAGGAGAATGAAGGAGAGGGCAGTAAAGGATAGAATAGAGGAGAGGAGAGGAGAGGAGAGGAGAGGAGACAAGAGGAGACGAGAGACTAAAGGAGAGGGTAGTAGAGGATAGGATAGGAGAGGAGAGTAGAGTAGAGTAGAGGAGAGGGGAGAGTAGAGGATAGGAGAGGATGGTCTCGTCTGACATTTGGAGAGTAAACACCCGCGCTGCTTGGCACATCTTTAACAGCCTGCCCGCCGCACACACTCACTTACCTGCCGGCCTGTCCCTCCTCATACTAATTGACATTCTGGCTGTCGTGATGCTGGGCAATAGCCTCTCTCTCTCTCTCTCTCTCTCTCTCTCTCTCTCTCTCTCTCTCTCTCTCTCTCTCCTCTCTCTCTCTCTCTCTCTCTCTCTCTCTCCCTCTCTCTCTCTCTCTCTCTCTCTCTCTCTCTCTCTCTCTCTCTCTCTCTCTCTCTTTCTTATTCTCACTCTCTCTCTTTCTTCCTGTCTCAAGCTTTCCCTCTCTCGTACACTCTCTATCTGTTGCACACACTCTCCATCTCTCCACTCCCTGTTTCTCTGTAACACACTCTTGCTTTCTCTCCTTCTCTCTCTCTCTCTCTCTCTCTCTCTCTCTCTCTCTCTCTCTCTCTCTCTCTCTCTCTCTCTCTCTCTCTCTCTCTCTCTCTCTCTCCACACTTTCTATTCTATCTGTCTATCCTGTCTGTCGTCCTCAACGTCTCCTGTCTCTCTCTCTCTCTCTCTCTCTGCTCTATCAGACTTGTATTAATAGCTAGTGGCATTTCGCTACAGTAAGTGGTCTGGAGATTTGATCTGTGTGTTCAGTCTCTCTCTCTCTCTCTCTCTCTCTCTCTCTCTCTCTCTCTCTCTCTCTCTCTCTCTCTCTCTCTCTCGCAAGCGCTGCACATTTATGCTGCCCCAACTGTCTTTACAAAGCCTCTGAGAGAGAAAAAAAACAATTGCTGCATGAGACATTTCAGGTTATGCAGTTAGAGTGATTTAACAAGAATGTTACGGTGGTTAACATTGATAAATGTTAACACTTAAAGTGATACTGTCCCATTTTTGGAAATAAGCTTATTTTACACCTTCCCTTGAGTTAAATAGTAAGGGTTTACCATTCTCCTGTACTTTCAACTGTTCTCTGGGTATAGCAGTGCAAATTTTACCTCCAAGCTAGCAGTTTACATTGAGTCCTATGAGACCAGTTAGCCGCCAGCTGGTCTCATATGACTCAATGTCAACTGCTAGCATGGAGGTAAAATTTGCACTGCCATACTCAGTTGAAAGTACAGGAGAAAGGTAAAACCCAATCATTTAACTCAAGGAGATGTATAAAATGAGATTATTTCCAAAAATGGGACAGTATCACTTTAAATCCTCGTTGTGCCAAGCTTTCGGTCTGCTGAGCTTCCTCAGGGCTCACTGACAATAAGAAGGTTCAGCAGATCGAAAGCTTGGCAAGCACATTAAAAGAACTTTTTCTTTCATGTATCACCATTTTTGTTTATGTTTGGCACATTTTAATCGAGAATGCAGTGTAATGAGGTTGAATACAGGGGGGTGGTTATCGTTTTGAACCGTCTATCGCATTTGTGCACGAAGCCTTTGCATGTGACAGGTTATAGGTTTAGGAGTGGTTTTGGTCTGGGTAGAATTTTGCAACAAATTAGCCATTTCCCTTGCTTGTTCCACCATGTTTGGCAAAAGTAAAGCAACAGAAACATTGCTTGATTTTGATTGGCATGATTTTGGTCAGGGCACAGCAGAGGATTTTCGCATTTAGCAACAGAAATTCGCCATGGTAACAGAAATTCACAGACACGGTGGGAAAACTGTACAAATCTCATCACATGACAAAAATGCTTTTCCGTGTAGCCTACATTGAGGACCACAACTTACAGTTTTTCTCGATTGCTTACACACAATTTTCGGAATCAGTTCTCGAATTCTCAAAACTCTACACACAAATCTCCATACCTCACACACAGTGGGCAAAACTCCTCACTACCTCTGAAAAATGCACGTCTTGTCTCAAAACAATGTACTCTCTTCTAAAAACCTCATTTTGTTCTCAAATGACACACACAAGCAGTCATTTCAATACACTCTTATGTGAACCATTGAACACTAATATGCACAAGGTAAAAACTCTATTCTCAACTTGACACATAGTAGAAACTTATTTTCTTCACTGTTCTACTTACTAAAGAGGGTATTTTTCTGTAGTAAAATACTGAAATATTGTTTTTAGACTCACAGTACACAGATGTGTGGCATATTTTACATATTTTTCTGACATTTAAAAAAAAAAAAAAAGCACTAATTTATTGTAAAATATTGGGTAACCACATGAAAGTGATCTCTTGTATAACATATTTTGGAGTTCAAAAACTAAACAAATGTGTTTTCTCACTGCATCCACTCATGTTTTCATCCATATCACATGCAATGTGTGTCCTTATGGGGTGATGATTTCAGATTGTAAACCGGTATGAAGAGAGTTTGCCCATGTTATGAGGAAGTGAGCATAGTATGGCAGTTGATTTTAGTATTTTGAATGGTAGTGTGTTCAATGCAACAACCAGGGATTTTCTTCATGAAAATTGTGTGTAATCCAGATAATTGTGTGTAGTGGTCTGAAAAGAGTGTGTTTTAAAATTGAAATGTGAGTGTAAAGAAGGAATTGTGCTTAGTGTTCAGTGACATTGGTTAGGGGATATGGGAAATGGGTGAAATGTTCCGAGAATTTGTGTGTGAAGTACCAGAACTTGTGTGGAGGCAATCGAGAAAAACTGTAACTTGCAAAGGCATCACACCTCCACGCGGAATGCACTGGCATGAGACGCATACGCCTTTACATAATGCCAGTCTGTCTGCACAGCTCCCCACACATTAAATCCACCAAAAGATTATCTTACGCAGTGACTGGAATCACTCCCATGAGGGTAGACTGAACAAACACATCTACAGTATGTCTGTCAGGAGCTATCAGGCTGAACGGGGTGCCGGCATAGTGAAATGTAATTCCAACTTTGACGAGATCCAGATCCTAGTGGGTTGCTGCTTTCAAACAGCCGTTCAAAAAACTGGTTCATTTGAACAATATTTTAATATTCATTCAGTGTTTTTAAAATATTAATTCAGTGTGAAGAAGATACCATTGAAGAGACCACCTCTGGTTCCTGGCACTCTCAGAGGCAGAGACACTAATGTTTTTCGAAAATGGAAGTACTCAGGTGAAGGTCACATGTTCAAAACGAACGGGGGAGAAATAGTAGAGCAGCTACAAGGCCAATATGGCAAGAATCGTGCAAATTATGATACAAGCATGAAATTTGGCAGGTATGTCCCAAAGACCCTTACAATCAAATCTACCCGATTTGCCACTTGAAATGGTGGCCATTTTCCAAGATGGCCGCCAAAAAATACCCCAAAAGTTGATTTATTGCAAAGAATTGACATATAAAATTATGATACAAGCATGAAATTCAACACGTTTGTGCTCAAGACCAGCATAAATAAATCTACCTGATTTGCCACTTGAAATGGTGGCCATTTTCCAAGATGGCCGCCAAAGAAAACCTCAGAAATTGATTTTTTTCACAGAAATGACCAAACAAATTGTGATACAAGCATGAAATTCGACATGTTTGTACACAAGACCAATGAAATTAAATCCACCTGATTTGCCACTCAAAATGGCGGCCATTTTCCAAGATGGCCGCCAAAAAGACCCCAGAAATTGATTTATTTCACCAAATTGACCAAGCAAATTATGATACACACATGAAATTTGGCATACATGTGATCAAGACCAATACAATCAAATCCACCTGATTTGCCACTTGAAATGGCGGCCATTTTCCAAGATGGCCGCCAAACAGACCCCAGAAATTGGTTTATTGCACCAAATCGACCAAGCAAATTGATACACACATGAAATTCGGCATATATGTGGTCAAGTCAAGTCAAGTCAAGTAGGTTTTATTGTCAATTTCTTTACATGCACTGGTCATACAAAGAATTTGAAATTACATTTCTTGCTTTCCCATACAGACATAGACTAATTAAGGTAAGGACATAGACAGTATAGACATAGACAGTACTTATACATGGACTTAAGACAGTATGGACATAGACAGTGCTCATACAGACATTTCTCAAGACCAATACAATCAAATCCACCTGATTTGCCACTTGAAAGTGCGGCCATTTTCCAAGATGGCCGTCAAAAAGACCCCAGAAATTGATTTATTGCTCCAAATTGACCAAGCAAATTATGATACACACATGAAATTCAGCATATGTGATCAAGAGCAATACAATCAAATCCACCTGATTTGCTACTTGAAATGGTGGCCATTTTCCAAGATGGTGTCTGTTGTATAGAATTGCAAATGTGGTCCAAATACTAATAATACGTTGATAACATTCCTATAATGCCAGTTATGCACCCCCACCCCCCAACAAAAAATGACTGCTAATGACATGCTAATAATGCAATGACAATGTGGTAATAATATGCTAATTCATGGTTTTATCGATGTTGCTCTTACATAATGTGGCGATGTTGCTCTAACGTGGCGGTAGCATGGTAATAGCTAATAATGCCAGTTCTTGATGCCGAGGGAGGGTGGTGCATGATGATGCTACTAGAAAAATCCGAAATAAATCAGATGTAAAGAAAGCTGTTGAGGCATCAATATAGCTACATCCTGATGAGAAACAACAGCCTAAGTGAACAATCCCAGATTCATGAACACAACAACACTGGTTTATTCATCAGTGCAGTTTTACCCAATGGCCTAATGGAATAACTTATGACGACTTATACTTTATACTGTTTTATGGACATGTATACAGTTATAACCCCTTTGCAAAGACCCTAGATCTTTATCTTGAAGTCTTTATCTGTTACTTAAGGCTCTCTTTAATGTCTTAGCAATGCTGTTATGATGTAGTTGAGTCTTTCCAGCAAAGTGTGAACGGGCCTGTCTTTTTGAGGAGGTTAGGAGTCTATGGCTGAATCTCATTTCACCCCCTTGAGGGCTGTGTATACTCTCTTTGCCGCCTGTCGCACAGAGGTCAACGCAGACCGTTTTGATTTTTGCTCGATCTGGTCTGCGCTGTGAGAGGATTCAAACTGCCTTCAATACAAGGAGTAAACTATACGTGTCTGTTGCCTTGCAGCTACAGAGCTACACAGACTCAACGACAATGGAAATGAAACATGCAATAAACGTCAACCTTTTTTTTTTTGATTGCACTATCCACCGCGGTAGTTTGGAACAAGGAAGTGGGTCATTGTCGAGAACAGGTCGCACAAAGCAGAATGAACTATGGAAACACTATTTACTGTCCCGATATAACTTCAGCATCGTAACTTGCAAGTGCACGTGTTGTCTTTGGTTCGTGTAAATAAATGAAGCTACAAAGCATGAGGAACTTATTTAATGAACATCTCATAGTCCGTAGCCCAGTGAAGGTTAGAACAAGGAAGTAGCTGTTTGTTCTCGAGCACAGAGCAGACTGGTCGAGAGGACCAATCACAGCGGCTCTTGCTGCCGTTAACCGCGTAGCTGTCTGCGGGCAGTCACATTTTCAGGTGCACACCAAGTGACGGCAGAGGTGGTAAAAATAACTGCGTGGCTGTCTGCACCATCGCAGAGACAACTTTGATTCTGAGCCTTCCTAAACCAGGCTTTAGCCCTACGCCTTTCCCCTTACCGTCCGTTTTGCACATTCATAGGCGTAGGGCTGTCCGAATTCACGTTAAGACAGAGGGGTAGGGGTAAGGGGCTTTCTACCCCTTCAAATAGAGATTTTCCAGAGGAAGACTTCAAACGGAGGGGTAAGACCTATTTCCCCCAAATGCATTGTGAATGTCTTTAAAAAAGGTCGGCATCCACAAAAGCACGCAAAAATAAGTACTTTTTATGTAATTTATGTTTTTACTGTTGTAATAAATGTTGCATTGTACTAAGTTAAACATTGTCTCAATGGGTTTGTTATGAGGTCAAGGGGGCATTTGTTCACAAAAGGTTGAGAACCACTGCCATAGCTATTCTAGCCCCCTATAGTGTATAGTGCTTTTATCAATTTCTTCTCTGTGTAGGATAATGCCCCCTGAAATACACTAACACCTCCTGCCATATTACCGTAAATTTCCAAGTGGCCAGCAAGTCAGGAAGATTTGATTATATTGCTCTATAGCACAAACAAACAAAATTAGAAGCTTTTAGCGTAATTTTCTTGCTGGATTCCGCGCTAAATTCAATCTTTTTGGAGCCCATATTGTGAAATGGCTACCATTTCAATTGGTAAATCAGGTAAATTTTATTGTATTGTTTGTTAGCACATTTACACAACATTTCATACTTGTATAATAACTTACTTGGTCAACTGTGTGCAAAATTCAATATCTATGGTATGGTAATCTACGGTATTTTGGGCGGCCATCTTGAAAAATGGCCACCATTTCAAGAGGCAAATCAGGTGGATTTGATTACATTGATCTTGTGCACATTTATGTCGAACTTCATGCCTACATCGTAATTTGATTGATCAATTGTGTGCAATAAATCAATTTCTGAGATCTTGGCGGCCATCTTGGAAAATGGCCACAATTTCAAGTGGCAAATCAGGTAGCTTTAATTACATTGGTCTTGAGCTCATGCTTGTCGAATTTCATGCTTGTATCATAATTTGCTAAGCCAATTCTATGCAATTCATCAATTACTGAGGTATTTTTGGCGGCCATCTTGGAAAATGGCCGCCATTTAAAGTGGCAAATCAGGTGGATTTGATTTCATTGGTCTTGAGCACATACATGTTGAATGTCATGCTTGTATTATGATTTGCTTTGTCAATTCTGTGCAATAAATCAATTTCTGAGATCTTCTTTGGCGGCCATCTTGGAAAATGGCCACCATTTTAAGTGGCAAATCAGGTAGATTGAATTGTGTTGGTCCTGAGCACATACATGTTCAATATCATGCATGTATCATAATTTTATATGTCAATTCTATGCAATAAATCAATATCTGGGCTCTTTTTTGGCGGCCATCTTTGAAAATGGCCGCCATTTCACGTGGCAAATCGGGTAGATTTGATTGTATTGATCTTAAGTACATACCTGCCGAATTTCACGCTTGTATCATAATTTGCACGATTTTTCCTGTAGCCGCTCCACTAAAAAAAAACAGAAAAGAGTGGCTCCCAGCTGGGATTCAGTTCCCAACGTTCAACTCTAGGAGCCATTCAAAAGAATTGATTCGTTCATGAACGACACAACACAAATGCCAACCATGGACCTACCCTGCTTCCTGTGGGCAGGCTGGCTTCCAGTGGTGGCTTTTGTCCATCATCCCCAAGTCTGTGTGTGTGTGTGTGTGTGTGCGTGCGCGTGCACGCTTTTATGCATCCGGCAGGATCCATCCGCAATGGAAAAGGAGAGGATTGGCTCCAGACATCACTGCGCTCCCGAGGGTCAGCTTTAGATTCTATGGCGGGGCGCTGCCGCCGCGGCTGCATCACTTGTAAAGCACATCTTTGAAGTCGTTGACTGGATCCTGAGCCCCCCTCTGACTGCTGTCTGCTTTTCCCAGCATGCACCTCACGATGGCAGGCTAGCAAGTGCTTGAGGAGTCCTGATGGCCTTAATGTGTGAGATGGCACCCCACGGCGGGGTACAGTGCTCCTCAGCAGGTCCGGATTAAAGATCCCGGTCCCTCTGCTACTCCCTCTGGACCTGAGCTGATAGAGAGCAGCAGACATGCCCCGCCTGTCTCTGGCCTCATTTGGAGGCTCCAACTGGGGCATTAGTTAGTATGAATGGATGGTAGATGAATGAATGGATTGATGGATGGATGGGTGGATGGTAGATGAATGAATGGATGGATGGATGGGTGGATGGATGGATGAAATACATAGAAGCAGACATACCCTACATTTCAATGAGTAAGTGAGTGAGTGAGTGTTACACTCCGAAGAGAGCAAATAACACAAAGGAGGCGCGCAAGTCAAGTTTGTTTTGCCTTTTACTATGTTTTAAAGTAGGGCAGCAGAGCAACAACACAAAGCAACAGAAAAACAATGAAAATGACGAGGTTGTGAGAGCCGGCCCTCCAGCTTTGAAGTCCTCGTCTGAGGCACGCAGCTGAGAGGGGGAAAAGCGACCAGCAAAAGGACCCAAAGCCTCCGCGCTCGCGGCTCATCGCAAGTAGAGCAGCCCGATGGTTTTGTATGCTCAGGAGGGCCTCGCGTCCAATCAGCAGCCAGCAATCACGGGACCCGATGAGTGAACGCACCTGCACACAAACACTAGGCAGCAGTCATGCAGTGCAACTGATCAGGCAGTCACACGCCCATAGCTGGGCGTGACAGTGAGTGAGTGAGTGAGTGAGTGAGTGAGTGAGTGAGTGAGTGAGTGAGTGAGTGAGTGAGTGAGTGAGTGGGTGCATCCCAATATGTGACCTTGCCTCCTCCACTTGCCTCCTCCACTTGCTTCTCGTCATGATGACATCACTGACAACAGCATTATATTTCAATATCTTGCAAAAGCTCAATTGTAAAGTCTTTTTCTCATTTGCAATTGGGATGGTGAATGAAAAACAGTCCCTCAAAAGTTGTTGTGGCGAGGCTGACAGCTGGGAAACTTTATCGTTTTCTCCACGGAGGAGGGGCCAGGAGGAGGGACGAGGAGACAAGCACAAGTGGAGGAGGCAAGGACACATATTGGGATGCACCCAGTGAGTGAGTGAGTGAGTGACTGACTGACTGACTGACTGAGTGACTAACTGACTGACTGACTGACTGACTGACTGACTGACTGACTGACTGACTGACTGACTGACTGACTGACTGACTGACTGAGTGAAAGAGTCCCTACCAGCTCTGCCAAGGGATGATCTTGAAGATCGCAGGCGACAGCACCAAGCAGTGTCTGGTTCATTAGCATGGAGAGGTAGCTAGCTAGAGAGGCCTGCTTGATACATCCAGTGTAGTTCTTCATACCCAGAGAGTGGAGGGGTTTTGGGCAAAAAAAACTTTTCTGTAAGCAACTTAAGTATTTAGTAGCTATGAGTCAATTTCAATGGCTGTGAAGCTAGCACATGTCCAAAACTGTAGGGCCTAACTAGATCAATGCATTTTGTCAAGAGCATCTAACTAAAGAAGTCTTGGGAGAAGAGGATCCTCTTTTGGTGCTTTTAGTTCAGAAAGCAGAGAAATATCTGAAATCCCAGAAGCCCAGCTTTTAGCTTATTGGACTAGTGTGCCCTGGATTAATAGGAATAGTCAGAGGCATACACTACAGCCGTCTCCAAAAGTGTAGTAGCCTATCCATCTGTTTGGAATAACAGCTAATAACCTGCCTTTCAATTAATCACTTGACTTCAGAAGTCACTCATATGAGAGCTACAACCCGGCTGTAGCTGCATGTCCATAGGCGTTTTATTTGCAATGAGCAAGGCCCACGGCCTTGTCCAATTAGAGGCCTCGTCATCGCATTTCGGTATTCGTTTTCCTGCATTTACTGTATACACCATCGATTATTGGTCCGGCTTTGCCCAGGGCCTCAGATTTCCTAAGACCGCAACTGAGCATGTACTGTATAGACAGATGCAATTGAAGTGGGCTGTCATGTGGTCCTACTGCACTGTAAAACCCTCAGATAACCTTCAGCTGGGTCGTGGGGGAACCAAACAAATCTCAGAAGAGCCTAATAGTTCTTGCAACCCATGGCAAACTGAGGGTTCCTCAGTGAACCTTTTTTGAAATAAAAGTGTGGTACCCAATTTTTAGACCACCAGACCATAGCAATGATGGTGATCCAACAGCAAAAGGAAAGGCCGTGTCTGGATGCTGCAGCACAGCATGTGGAAGCATCAAATAGATTATTCTTTTCGACTTTACTTTATAGATTAGAATAATGTTTCAAAAATCATTGTAGTTTTCCCACAGAGTATATAAAAGTCTCGTCGTTTTTGGAGGAGTGGCACCATGTGTCTGTTTTTCAGTGCTGACAATTTTCAAACGAGAGAGAATTCTGCTTCGTGCTCATTGTGCTTAAGCTGCAGCAGCAGCACCAAAAGGTTATGTGGAGACGAGAGGTCACATGGGTCCCAAAGTCGTTTCATCCCCCCCCCCTCCAACCCCTCAACCCCTCTCCCATCTTGGACTCTCTCTCTTCCTAATCACACACGTCATGTTTAGTCAGCTTTGCGCAGTGCTGCTGCTGCTGCTGTCTCATCTACACTCCTGCTGTGTGGACGTCCGGGGGTGTCGGTTTCTCGCCCTGAGCTTTTGCTATTGGCAGGGACTTGACATCCTCTGCCCATTTGCCAGCTCATGCATAGGGTAGGGATGAGGGGAGAGGTGGGGGAGGGGGGAGGTTGTGCGGAGGGGCCGGGCGCCTTTGCCAAAGACAGCTTATTGCACCAGTGAGATAATCCCTATCTTTGATCTGTCCGCCTAATGGCAGTATATCCCATTCCCAGTTCCATTATTGAGTCTATCACAGCCTCGTTTCACATTCTACAGGAAGTGGTTTTGGCAATAAAAAAACACAATGGCCGTAACATCTGTATCCATGCCGACCAGGAACTAAACACAGTGTCCAGGTTCCTCGTTATCAGTGCGTACAGAGAGTTTATCGTTCTCTCGACCAGTTGTTGACTGGGAGGAGACAGATGGCGTGTGTGTGTGTGTGTGTGTGTGTGTGTGTGTGTGTGTGTGTGTGTGTGTGTGTGTGTGTGTGTGTGTGTGTGTGTGTGTGTGTGTGTGTGTACTCCTTTTGCCTCGTGCAATGTACTGTGCAAGTCATGACTTATGATTGTGGCTCTCATACCAGCTGCTGTGCCATGCTGATTCTTGGGGCCTTTTAAATTACTCTATGACAAAGAGATTTACTTATTTTGGTTTTAAAAAAAAATCTTCATGTATCATACAATTCATATACAGTATATCAATAATGTCATACCGGTACTCTATCACTCACAGTATCCATCCATCACAGTGTCAATCTGTATCTATAGGCCTACCAAATGTATATTACGAAAGTAGTCGCTCATCCATCCAGATGATCAGAGTCAGGTGTCCTAATCACTTGGCCTGGCCAAAAGTGTATAACATAAAGCATCTATGCATGTAGTCTGTATTTTAAAATTATTTGTGAAATAATGGGCCGCTTTCAGAAGCACAGTGAACTCCAGTGTGGAACTTTCATAGGATGCCACCTGTGCAACAAATACAGTCATAAAAAAATCCTGGTTTCTAAGTATCTCATATTCGACTGTTAGCTTTTTAGATGCGTCCCAGCATCTCTATAAGAGGGTATGTCCCTCTGTTGGTCGGTCTGTCCGAAACACATTCTTTAAATTGTAATCCCCTCCTTTGTCCACAAGGCAGCAGAGTTTTTGGCCTGGAGCTCCCAGGGCCCCTCTGCATAGACGGGCGCGTCTTTGTCAGCCTGTTGGACAACAGTAACTCAGCCAAAATGTGGTAGGCCATGTAAACTGATGGAGAGGAGTTTGACTTTCTGCACAGTCAATTGCCACATAGCTCCAAACTTCATGTCACCTTCAGATTATCCCAATGACAGTCTGCAGGGAGCTTCATAGAAGGTGTTTCCGTGGCCTTGCAGCCAAGCCATCCATTACCAAGAGCAATTCAAAGTGTTGAATGCAGTGGTGTAAAGCACGCCACCACTGGATTCTAGAGCAGGGGAGAAGGCAGTGTTGTGGAAAGTGCGCACATCCAGCAAAAAAGCATCAGCAGGTGCCAAATCAAAAAACTGTCACGTGTAGGAACGGGAAAGGATCTGCACACTGCTTGCAAAAGACTTAATTTATTATATTAGGAGCCTCAAGGCTTCAATGCCTGAAGAAGATCTATGATCGAAATGTTGTTCCTAATAAATTAAGTCTTTTGCAAGACGTGCAGTGTTGCAATTGGGCTACTTGGGATGAGCGTCTGCGGGTAAAAACGGTAAAAATTTGCCATTTGCCGTTTTTTCCCCCCGCCATTTTGGGCCCATAGAAGTCAATGTAATACCGTGAGCTTAGAATTATAAGGTTCTATCTCCGTTTAGGGTAGTTCTGAGATATTGAGCATCAAAGTATTTACATCCCAGCCGTTTTGTGAGATAGAACCTTTTTATTTTATTAATAACAATGTGAAATAATACTTTTTAACAAAATAACACCACACAGGCATTAATAAAAATGTAATGGGTCGGATTATGTCAAAAACTCAATTTTACCAAAAATGGAGATAGAACCTTATAACTCTCAGCTCACGGTATGTTGAATTTGGGCGGTATTTAGCACACTTTGGCGGTTTTTGAGAAGCTTTAGGGGAGATTTGATCAGACACATCTGGCAACACTGGAGGCGTCTCAGGCCTTTGCATCTGGAAATCTGATGGACGAGATCTGGGGTTTGGAGATTGGCAGGAGAATGGTTCATTCCGCACAGCATTGTGCCGAGTTTGAAATTTGGTGTAGGGCAGTGGTTCTCAAACTTTTCCCATCATTCCCCCCCTCGGAAGGTCTGGATGCTTCCGAGCCCCCCAACAAAGAGGGACTGCAGTGGAATGCAGATGTGTGTTCATTTCCTATATGACATTTTACATTTAATTTGACATTTAAAACGTATTGGCTTGTTGACGAGACAGGAAATAATTTCCTTGGGGGAGGGGGGGGGACAAAATCAGATGTCGCACGCCCCCCCTGTGATGCCCCACTTTGAGATACGCCCCACTTTGAGAAACACTGGTGTAGGGGGAATTATGCCGTGGGGTTTTTTTTCTTCCAGGAGTTGGGCTTGGTCTCTTAGTTCAACAGAAAGTAACTTTTTAATGCTTCAGGAGGAGGAGACCAAAACATTTCGGACAATTCCATGTTCCCAACCTTGTGGTAACACTTTGGAGCGTGCACGTCCCTCTGCTAACATGACTGTGCAACAGTGCACACAGCAAGGTCCATAAAGACGGATGGCAGAAGTCTGATATGGATGCACTTGACTGGCCTGCAGCTGAGTCCTAACCTGAACACCTTTTGAATCAATTAGAGCAGAGACTGAGAGCCAGGCCTTCTCGACCAACATCCTTACCAATGCGCTTTTGAGAGATGGGTCAAAAAATCTGATAAACACAATCCTCAACCTTGTGGACAGCCTTTCCAAATGAGTTGAAACTGTAATAGCTTCAAAAGGTGGACCGCTATCATACTGAACCCTACTGTATGGGTTAGGAATGGGATGGCAGTCAAGTTTGTATGTGAATCAAGGCAGGTTAGCGGACAGTTTTGGTAAAATAGTGTATTTATGATTGACAACAGCTTTGGCTTTAGAGGTCCCAGGCTCGTGCACATACATATAGGGTAAAGAGAAGAGAGAGGGAAGAGAGGATAGAAGGAGGAAAGGAGAGAGAGAGGGAAGAGAAGAAAAAGAGAGGAGAGAATGGGATCAGGAGGACATCTCGTGATCAACAGGATAGTGCCATTTGGCATGGCTTGGATTCGCCACAGCAAAGCAATAAAGGATGCTTTTTGATCTACTGTATTTAAACCATTGATGCCTAAAGCATCTGCAAAACTTTTGGGAAAAGGTGCCCTCAGCCTATAAAAACCCAATATGGCCCTATCGTGGCCTAACTCCTCTCTCATTTTCCTCTCACAAATAAAGGCACTAAAGTCCTAAAAAATATCTTATGAAAAAACCCTGAATAGCTCTGCCTCCAAAGCACATAAAAACATGAAATAAGTGTTTGCAATTTAAAAGCTAAGACCCTCATCTGGCGTTGTAATGTGTCCATTCAGCTCGTACATACCAACATTTTTAATAAACAATCTCAGGAGCCTGAATGGTGCATCCATGTAGCCTCAGGCACCTGGGTCAACGTGGCGCTACGCAGAATTCAGCATCAATGGGTTGAAGAAAAGTGTGAACGGAGGATGAAAAACAGACAGAGGAAAAGAGAAAACCGTGAGGGGGAGGGAAACATCTAAAACACATTTGAATTTGTTGAAAGTGAACTTGAATGACTGCTTCTTTCATTTGCATTTCTCTGTAAAAACTGGCCCTACCTTTTTTATCATTGCTTAGTTAACTGTGCCTGCAGCATAGGACCAAAGTGTAGAAAGACAGAAAAATACATTTTGCGAAGTCAGTAACCTGCTGGGACCCGACGATGTCACAACAAAGTCACAACTGCGTTCACATACATGCAGTTTCAGAGTTTCGAAGGTTCCGCTAGCTAATCTAAATTAATTGCTCGTAAAGGACGAAAATGTGTTGGGGAACTATAATTGCCGGAAGATGAAAGAACACGTCTTGGGGGGTCATTTTAATCTGAGAGGCAAGCGGGAGGTAAATCTGTTTTTAATTATAATGGTAAATCAATTCATACGTTCGCACAAAATCAAGAATGGAATCTTAATTAAAGCCAATAGACATTCCAGTTACTGGGTTTGGGAGGTATTTAATTGATTTTTTTAAGGAAAAAAAAATGTAAATTCCAACAAACTACTTCTATTCTGAGGCTTCAACTTCATTGTCATGGTCATTTTCTCAATTCCACTTCTCCCCCAATATTGCAATCCAGCAAGTCCTCAACACACACACTCCTCAGCACAGGTATCAAACACAAAGGCCTATCCTCTCTCTCTCTAACTCTCTCTCTCTCTCTTGCGCGCGTGCGCTCTCTCTCTCTCTCTCTCTCTCTCTCTCTCTCTCTCTCTCTCTTTCTCTCTCACACACACACACACACACATACTCATAGAAAGACCAATAGATGCAATAGTATCATTTCCCTCCCCCCGACTACAACACCAAGCCCATCTCTCTCCTCTTGTGCACAACAGGCCTTATCACTCTGGCTTTCATGAAGAAAGTTCAGGAGCCGCAACAACACCTGAGTGGAAATCTTACTCTGAGAGACGTATAATCAGGACTCTCTCTCTCACACACACACACACACACACACTCACACTCACCAGCCTACAGCAGCAAGCACGCCCGCCCCATACACACACGCACAGACACAGACAGGCAGAGCCGTGTGAACGCACGCACGCACGCACGCACGCACACACACACACTAAGAGGACTGCTTCTGCCCAACTAGGTCATCACTGGACTGGGCTGAGGGCAGGGAGGGACTAATACATACATACATGTCTATGTAGTGCTGAGTGCAGCTGTGAAGTACTGATGCCAGATGGAAGGAAGAAGTGAGTGCAGTGGAAGAGGAGAAAGAGACAGAGCGAGAGACAGAGAGAGAGAGAGAGAGAGAGAGAGAGAGAGAGAGAGAGAGAGAGAGAGAGAGAGAGAGAGAGAGAGAGAGAGAGAGAGAGAGAGAGACAGAGAGAGAGAGAGCGAGAGAGAGAGATAAGTGGCATCAGGAGTAACAAGTGAGAGATGGGAGTGTGTGTGTGTGTGTGTGTGTGTGTGTGTGTGTGTGTGTGTGTGTGTGTGTGTGTGTGTGTGTGTGTGTGTGTGTGTGTGTGTGTGTGTGTGTGTGTGTGTGTGTGTGTTGAATGGAAGTGAATGGAGCCAGTCAAGCCACATCCTGATTCCATTATTATGATTCCATTATTTCACAAATGCGGTGAATTTTAAATGTTTTAAAAGACAACTTCAGTTATTTCAGTTTTTCTGTGCGAGACTAATGGACTACAAAATGTGGGCCGCACGTATTTGAAATGAATCGAGGCTGACGACGACGGAAAAGGCGGAGCCGTGGAGACTTGTGTACCCCATATCAAATCAGTCAGGTAGTGACATCACTGAAGCTCCGCCTACGTCATTCAGTTCTGTCCCAAATGCCATCGTCCAAACTCCTGTCCTGTGCTTGTGGCCTCGTGGTGACGTTGGAAGACGTCGTTGACGATACAACGTTTAATTCAATATCTGGCACAGCAGGCGCCATTCAAAGGTCATTTTCTCATTTGCAATTGGGAAGTTGAATGCGGAAATTAAATGTCTCCCGAAAGTTATTGTGCCAAGGCTGACAGCAGGGAAATTGTGTTGTTTTCTCAATAGGCTCGTTCGTGAGGACGCAGTAAGACTAACCACAATGCATCAAACTGGCAAAGTGCCCATGCCCACTGCCTAGCAAACATCTTACTGCGTCGTCACGAACGAGCCGAATGACGGCGTCGCATCAGCAAAGCAGGAGTCCATAAGCACAAATTGAGGGCGGGGGTTTGGATAATGGAATATACAGCTTCTGTATCATATCAGTGTGCGTCCACAGTATTTATGTGTATGTGTAATGTGCATGTGCATGCAAGTGTGAGTCATTATGAGTGTGTGTGTGTGTGTGTATGGTCCAACATTTAGAGTGTGTAGTCTGAAACAGTATGTATCCGTATATGCAAGTTGGTGTGCGCGCGTGCCTGTGTGCGTGCGTGCGTGTGTTGGTGTATGTGTGCTCCAACTTTAATGTTATGTGTGTAATCCAGTAAACGTCCTCTCCT
The DNA here is from genome assembly GCF_034702125.1 of Engraulis encrasicolus. Lineage (NCBI taxonomy): Eukaryota > Metazoa > Chordata > Actinopteri > Clupeiformes > Engraulidae > Engraulis > Engraulis encrasicolus. The sequence goes on along the minus strand of NC_085863.1, from coordinate 9,576,309 downwards.
GTCAGGACCCGGGAGTAAGTTAGCGCAGCCTCAGAGCCCATGCTGCCTCGCATAATAGGATGACGGCTGAGCTCAGCTCGAACTAGAGAGAGAGAGAGAGGGGATTTTAAAATATTCCTCTGCCTGTGCAGAAATGTCAACAAGGTTAAAAGCCAGTGCTTTTGGGTCGGGCCCCGAGTAACACGCCTTGCCTCCACTGAGTAAACAGCTTCTGTGAATTATGACTCATTAGCCTCAACACCAACACGGGGGCCTGTCAGTCTGTCTGTCTGTCTGTCTGTCCCTTCCAGCCAACTGTGAACCTACTCTATTACACAAAGAAGTTAGTCATGGAGACTTGTGGAATATATGAATTGGATTATTCACTGGCTGACATTGGCAGTGCCAAAAAGGGTGAGTTGTTGGATAATATATTGTATGGAGATCTTCACATCTGACTGGTCCACACATCTCAGTGTCAGCGAGATGCTTTTAAAAGCTCACTGCTGCCACCTAGAGACAGTCTATGGTAAATGTTGGGGCCTAACCTTTTTTTTAATCTTAAAGGGACACTGTGCAGGAAATGGTCAAGAAAGGTACTGCAACTATGCTGCTCATTGAAACTGGGCTGCCTATTGCCAAATTTGATCTTTACATGAAAGTTTTCTAAGTAATAAACAAATATTTTCTAGTATGGTCCAAGTACAGTCATTTTTGCAGCTAAAAATGGCTATTTTTGGAAATTCAAAATGGCGGACCATGGAGAATATCCCCCTTTTCATGTATGAAAAGAGCAATTTTTTCCAGTCATAATGAATACATAGAAGTTGATGGTGGTGGTAAGTATTCATGAAAAAGGTAACATCAGTGAATGGGCAGCATGAATTCTGGAAATAAACAACTAAAAATCTCACACAAGTGTCCCTTTAAAGCACACCCTTACCTGTGCCCAGGACAAGCCGTGCACCCCAACCCAAATTTCTACACACATATACGCACTAAATAAATGATTGAAGGGATCAATTTAATTTATAATCAATCATTTACAATGATTCTTGCACAAGACATCAATACCTTAAATGACTTTTTACACGGGGACCAAAACATGTTTCAATTTGGCTTTGAGTTGGCCTAATTATAATATTTGCAAGCAGAATTTTGGTCACAACCTCGACGCAAACAAAATTCTGCACACACAGTCCCCCCGCCCCCCCCAGTGGGTGCACCCACCGGTTAAGGGGAGCGTGTCTATGTTCCCACGGCCCATTGGTCCCACAGCCCATTGGTCCCACATCACTAAGACTTTTAACATGAATTTTTAGTCCCATTGGTCCCACAGCCCATTGGTCCCACACTTATACCTACTGGCCCATGTTCCTACATTTCTAAGAATATATTCAAATGTAGGCCCTATGTCCCATGGCAGGGAGAAAGGCCTGTTCTCGGAGTTTACTCAAATGTGGGAACATGAAGTTGTGGAAAATATATTTGAATCATTTCTTTAAAATGTGGAAACTTGGAGCCGCAAGAATAAGCTGTGGGACCAATGGGCTGTGGGACCAACGGGCTATGGAACCAATGGGCTGTGGGAACATAGAGCTGACCCACCGGTTAAGAACCACAGATGTATGTTACTGTATCAGGGTGGGGAAAAAAATATACATATATAAAAACTACTCTCCCGTCACGAAAGGATCTCTGCTCCAGATTTTTTAAATGTGTGTGTCGGGGTTTTTCTTTTAAAGAAAATGTTTTATGTTCAGCTGTTTCGAAGTATGATCAAACATTTTCTAGGCTCCAATTCACCATCTCTATTATGACTGTGGAGCTCTGAAGGAGGATGAAAAAGTGGCTTGATGGTCGTCACTAGTGTTGCACCGATACCGATACCAGTATCGGTGGATCGGCACTAAAATAGTGGTATCGGTATCGGCGAGTACCAACAAATAGGGCACCGATACCATTTACAGATGCTTGTATGACACTTCAACAGCCTTGAAATTATTTATTTCATAGAGGTATTTAAAAACTGGATTCACTTTTTCCTGTTTCACAAAGGTACGCAGCAGCCTGACACAGCCATGCAATGATTTTACATCCAAGTAGTATGCACTACAGCCCTTCATATACATTTCAAATAGGGTGGTATCGGTATCGGTATGGTATCGGCCGACACGGCACAGCCAGGTATCGGGTATCGTATTGGGGCCAAAAAATGGTATTGGTGCAACACTAGTCATCACATAGCCTTGGTGACCAGCAGCAGTTTCATAAGAAAACAGGAAAGTGACCAGTTAACACAATAGGATCCCTGCCAACTAAAATAATGAGTAGCCTACAGCATTCAATGAATTCATGTCTGCTTTTGCTACATGTGAAGAGCTTCATCGCAACATGATGTAGGCCTACATCCATTTTGGAGAATTTTGGGAAATAGACATTTTTGTTTTGGGCATTAAAAATCATTTATATTACTTGAGCTAATTGAAGGCCAATAACACGTTTTAAAAAATATGTTTTTTTAATCAACTTTGGGTCATAATAGTTCATTAAAATGAGTTGAAATGGATACCTGCATGCAGCATATCCGCCATGATACTGCCAGCCAAACAGCTGTTACAAAAACAAATTAGTATGACCATATGGAACACTACGTACGTACAATATCTGTATAACAATAATCAATCAGATACATTAAATAGTAATATAATGAGGTAGTATAGGTTTTTCAATACAAAACAACGTATAGGCTAGGACGGACGTCATTGATGGCTTGTCCCTAGCTGTCGGTTTGATTTTCGGCATGGCAGTAGAATTAAAAGTCGGAGCAAAGGACATCAGTAGGCCTACAGTACTTGACAATTTTCATCCGTTTAAAACCCATCTCCTTGACTAATCATGGTAGGCTATTCTCTTACTGTAATACAGTCTGTTGTGCTCTCTCGTCATTTCTCTGGACACCCACAGCCATTTGTTTCGCAACGGCCCCACCCTGAAAATCTCCCTGATTTTGGTATTCACACATCTGCACTATGCAACTCGGCTGCTTCATGCGTTTGGGTATGCTTGCTCTTGTAGCCGCACTACAAAGACCAAGAGCTGCCGTATAATTGGAATACTTTGCCCTCATGTTTAAAGGTACACTGTGTAATATTTGTAGTACTTTATCTCCGGAATTCATGCTGCTCATTCACAACTTTTACCTTTTTCACATATACTTGTACTTACCTATAGCTTGGCGATGCCATCCTAAGTACTCAGTACTTCCACCCAAAAGATTTTGGTCCCACACACGGTCTGGCAAAAACCCTCCAAGCTTGGTACGCTCACTGTTCTGCCAATCAGTAAACAGTTAAGAGTGGTGACGCGGAACTCACCCGTGGAGTCCATTACTGATTGGTTAAGGTAAAACTATTCACACGTTTGTCTTGTTACTTGTATGCTTTTGCAACACTATATTGTAACAGTCATGCTAATAAAGCACAATTTGAATTTGATTTTGAATTCGGACCTCCAAATGGCAGAAGAGTTTAGACCATCTCCCACCCTCCATGGATTCCTTAGCTTTCGCCAGACGGTTTGATGGAGTCTACAGTCGGCTTTTGCCCAGGCTAATAGTTACCACCACCATCATCAAATTCTAAGTATTCGTTGTGACTGGGAAAATTGCACCTTTCATACATGAATAGGGGGATCTTATCCATGTCCGCCTTACGGGTTATCAGATATTTTTTGATCCATTTTTTTTAATCAATTTCCCTTTTTGTCTTTATCAATGGCAGATTCAGGCACTTTTCCCAGCTTCCCGATGTTTTATTATATACAGTATCGCCTAAGACTGTTGAAAAAAAAAACGTTCCACGATCTGATATCGATTCACGTCCGAAAAATCCGCTATCGATCCAAAACTTTGTGGATCGATCTTTTGCGGAGGACCATCTCTATATTCTCAACAGCGTTGGGTAGCTCTCTTCAACATACACATGCACAAATACACACGGGGCTGTTCCTGGCAGTAGTGGCAGTTTTTACTTTAAACTATTCATGGATTTATTTTATGCTTCGTGCAACCTTCCCATGGCCCGCCAGAGTATTCAGCTTTCGGAAATGCCAGCAGTTGCGTTGCTCAGCATTGTTATTTGTTAATCTATTCAATACAATAGATCGATATCGATATCGAATCGGATCGTGGATCGAATCGAATCGTGGTCTTCTGGATTGAAATTGAATCGATCCTGGAAATTTGGATCAATTCCCAGCCCTAATGTACACAAGTGAGCATATCTGAAGGCCAGTTCAAATATTGTATCTGGCAGACGCAAAACTGTACACATAACTGCAAGTCATCACAAATATATCTGCCAGACAGCCCTGACAGGAAAGTGGAATTGACTGAGCCTGCCGTTAGCGCACAGACACTGACATGTACTGTACATAGGTCAGTATGCCAGCCAGAACCACCTAAAGCTGGGCTTACACTGTGCGACTTCTGCCCCGATTTTGCCCCGATTTGGCACTCGCACGACTTTTTGAGAGTCGGGCCGATTTCTTGCTCAATCGCAGGTCAATCGTGAGTCTCGCATCGTGCAGTGTACATGGGGTAACGACAAGCGATTTCGCCTCACGATCGTGCAATCGTAGGGTCGCAAGAAAATCAAAACGGTTTGAAATTCTGGTCGTGGCTCGTGCTTAAATCGCACAGTTAAAGCAGTGCTACGACCGATTTGACACTTCACATGCACAAATTAATAGGGCCGTGCGATTCGCTGTTGAGCGCGACCTCATCTCCACCTCAGGTGCGCATGTTCCCTCCTCTGCAGACCGGGGAAACATGCCTGTCGCGTCGTACGATGGAAGCATTTCGCGCGCATCCGACTGTTGGCTCGTGTAGTGTGAGGACATGAGTCGTGAGTTGTGAACTTTTAAACAGTGAAATTCCATCGTGTTGTGTGAGCAGAAGCTTAAGACCCACGAGTGAAAATATCGCACAGTGTATGCCCGGCTTAAGCCAGCAGCACTATATCATACCTGCCATATGCCAACAGGTCAGACAAAAGAGGAAGTAGCCAGATGTAGGCCACACAATTTAAAAAAAAACAAGCGCACAGGCACAGATCAGATCAGAGGTCACACTGACCACATTGTCAAAAAAACCTCAGCAACGCCTCAAAACGCTATTCGAAATTCGCTAGAAACTATTCAAATGTTAACACGTGCTACACGTGACAGCAAGACTTAACCAACCGGTTTACTGAATCAACAAGACCATTCCAGACCAGTAAAATGATTATAAAAATACAAAAAAATATAAATTCCCTGAGCAATTCATTGCAGATAGGCTGCTGCATGACAACAAACAAACAAATAAAGTTTCTAGTTTTGCAATTGCAAACAGCACTATTCATTTAACGACCTGTTAAGCGGAAACGGGTGAAACAGTTTGAACAGCAACGAAATTGAACGTAACAGAAATAGCTAAGTAAACCTATGGCATATTTTTATCCAAAAACATCAACATGTCAACATAATTGGGGTGGAGACGTGAGCGCTGCCTACTAACTATTAAACCGGCTGCTGAGAACATGGGCTCCAGCGTCACAGATGTTGCAGACACACACAAGTAGGCGCTTGCCAGCTTTGTCAGGCAGGGGTATCTTTTTTGATGGGCTTTCCACCATGTCAAGTCAAGTCAAGTCAAGTCAAGTAGGTTTATTGTCAATTTCTTTACATGCACTGGTCATACAAAGAATTTGAAATTACATTTCTTGCTTTCCCATACAGACATAGACTAATCTAGGTAAGGACATAGACAGTATACAGTGTTTCCCCCAGAAAATTGGTTAGTCAAGGTGGTGAGGCTTCGAGTCTGTCCCTGGGGGGCGGCGTGGCGGGGATGTCACGCGGGGGGAGGTGTTGGCGGGGTTTGATGTCACGCACGGCACGAATACTGTTTCGGGGGTTTGGGGGGGGGGGGGTTGAATAATAACAAAGCTGTGTAGAACTGGAAAATATGTATTTATTGACCTGCCATATCAAAACTATTTACAGAAGCTGAAAAGAAAAATGTAACAAAAAGTGCAGTGCAGGTTGTTTACATTAACGAAAAAGAGAAACCAAATGGAGTGCAAAATTGACTGGCTACCTATGACTACCTATGGCACATTTTGCAAGTCTTGTCCTTGCAGGCCATCCTTCTCGGTTTTTCAAAAAAGAGTTCCAGTGCCCTGTTGTAATTAAACTGCCCTACTGGTGGCCCATTTATGCTAATTCTTGGGTTGCTGCTGACGTCATAGTGCTGCCCCCTGGTGGTGATCTACCGCTGCTGGTGGACAACCTGGGCTTGGAGCCATTGAAACCCATTCAAAACTTCATTTTTTCGATCTGACACAGAATATTTTTAATTATACCTAAAGACACACCATTGGACTTGTTTAAAAGCTGAGAACCTCAGCTTTCCATAACTGAAAGCGGTATTTTCCTAGCATCTACCAATCCGAAGGTAGCCCACTTTAAGTGCGGAATTACTTTTCTAAAGATAGCGTTTTGTTTCCTTGGAAACGGACGCGATTTATGTGTTACGCATACGCTATTTGACTCGGTTTTGCACTATTATGGATGAATTTCTAATCTTGACATGTTAATGGACAATCTATGCGAATTTCATAATGTGTTTTTATGTGATATGGGAGTAAATGTGTTTACATCCCGTCTGGGATTTGTTAAACTAGCTGGCCCGCTAGTTAGCTAGCAAGTGCTAGGTCTCTACACTACATCATGTCAAAAGTGGAAAGATTTGCCGACACTCAAGGCTGTGGATATAATGAACTGGTTCTGTGAATGTTCTCAGAATGTTTTGCTTTGACAAATTGCTGATATTATAGCATTACATCCAAATCCTGGTGTTTCTTTGTTTATGCTTGGGCCATTGAGACAGATCGATTCTAATATCTATTACCAGAGAGAGTTTATTTCTGCTATTACTTACTTGCTAGCTAACTAGCGAACTAGCTAACAAATCCCAGACGGGCGTACTGTTAACACATTTTACTCCCATGTTACATAAAAACGCATTTTGAAACTCGCACAGATTGTCCATTAGAATGTCAAGATTAGAAATTCATCCATAATAATGCAAACCCGAGTCAAATAGCGTATGCGTAACACAACCGCGTCCGTTTCCAAGGAAACAAAACGCTATCTTTAGAAAAGTAATTCTGCACTTAAAGTAGGCTACCTTCGGATTGGTAGATGCTAGGAAAATACCGTTTTCAGGTATGGAAAGCTGAGGTTCTCAGCTTTTAAACAAGACCCATGGTGTGTCTTAAGGTCTAATTAAAAATATTCTGTCGAACATCGAACAAATGTACTTTTGAATGGGTTTCAATGGCTCCAAGCCAGGGTTGTCCACCATTTCAAATTCGCGCGCTCCAGTGAAGGGGTATTCTGACGTAACTGCAACCCAAGAATTGAAAATTAAAATTGTTTCAAAATATGGCCTCGAGGATGGACACACATGGCGTAGTAATAAATCCGACCACTAGGTGTCACCATTTAGTCCAACCGATGTTGTCCTAGTGCCTGCGCTTGAACATGCATTACAACTTTTTTTTTTTACAAGTTTTTTATTTTTTTTTTTTTTTAGGGAACGTAGCCAAGGCGGGGGTGGGGTTTAGTCAAGGCGGCCGCCTTGATAAGAAAGCGCTGGGGGAAAGCCTGTTATACATGGACTTAAGACAGTATGGACATAGACAGTGCTCATACAGACATTTAAAGTGCAAGACTGGACAACAGAAGACTTGTAGAGGACATACATTAAGAGGTATTTGTTGTGCTTTTGTGCTTTTCCTAAAAAAGTCCTTTATAGCGTTCTGACATGGTAATAGTAGCATTTTGAAGAAAAATAAATATTAAAAGGTCTGTCAAGTACACCAGCAGCAGTGTGTGTGTGTGTGTGTGTATGTGTGTGTATGTGTTTAGTGCAGGTAGAAGGTGCGTTGTGCGTCTTGTGTGTGTGTTCGTGTGTCTGTGTGTGTGTGTGTGTGTGTGTGTCAGTGTGTGTATGTTTGGGTTTAGTGCAGAAAGTGCAGTGTGCTTGTGTGTGTGTGTGTGTGTGTGTGTGTGTGTGTGTGTGTGTGTGTGTGTGTGCATGTTGTGAGTTAGTGCAGGTTGAAAGTTCAGTCACAAGTATAGTACTGCAGGTGGAATGTTCAGTCGCAGATATGGTGGTGGGGGATGGGGGGGGGGGGGGTTGTCAGTGGCCTTGCTGGCTAGAGGCTGACATTGGAGGGAGAGTGGGTTGAGTGTTCAGCATCTTGATCGCTTGGTGCATTGTGCTGCTCGCCAGCCTGGTGGTACGGGAACGGAGGCGCCTGTACCTCTTTCCAGAGGGCAGGAGGCTGAACAGTTTGTGTGCAGGGTGGCTTGTGTCTTTGATGATCATCAGTGCTTTCCGGGTGAGGCGTGTGGTGTAAATGTCCTGCAGGGAGGGGAGTGGTACTCCAATGATCTTCTTCGCTGTGTTCACAACACGCTGGAGTGTCTTCCTGTTTGTCAGTGTGGACTGTGGACTGCCGTCATCGGCCATGGACAGGAGGGTTCTCACTTCAGCCTAAACTGTGCTTTGCACCTCGTCAGTTGAGAACCTCAGGTGTTAGTGCCTGAGGTCTAAAAATGAGGCAATGTAGGCCTATGCGACTTTTCGTGCACTGCTGGTATTCGAAGGTGCAATGCACTCTTTAAATGAGGTCGACACAGCTCTTTTGAAATGTATGACTTTAAACGGCTTACACTGCGCGACTTTTTGCCCGATTTTGCCACGATATGTCACTCGCACGACTTTTTGGGAGTTGCTTCTTGCTGAATCGCAGGTCAATCGTGAGTCTCGCATCGTGTAGTGTGCACATGGGGTAACGACAAATGGTTTCACAATGGTTTTGTGCAATCGTAGGGTCGCAAGAAAATTGAAACTGTTTGAATCCTGGTCGTCCCTCGTGAGTAAATCGCACAGTTAAAGCAGTGCTACAACCCAACACATGCACAAATTGATAGGGCAGCACGATTCGGGCCCAATTCGAAACGGGGAAGGCAGCTGTCCTTCCAGTGAGCTAACTGGACATCGAGTCATCAAGTGTGAATCGAAACGAAAAATTGCTTTATTTCCTCTCTCGGCAGTTGACTGCATTTGTGGGCGTAATGAGAATATTTCGAGGATACATCAGATGCTGACTTCGCTGCCTTGGTACCCAACATGCTGTGCGCCACCTCCCTCTCAACCGGAAACTTGAAAAACAAACATGGCTACTACCCAAGCTACTACCTTATCATACTCTTTATTCTGACACTTATGTATGTAGATATTGAAAATCGAATGCATAAATCAACATTGTAGTATCTAAATATGCTGTCGCTAGATCTATGTATATAGCCTATTTTACGATTCCGCCGTCTGACGATCATTCACCGTTCAAATAGCATGCGTAAGCTAAGCGCTAACGTGATGAACGTAACTCCCGCCATAGAATCGCAAGAATCGCCGTAACATCAAATGCGCAAGGCAGCGCACTCGTTAGTGCCGTTCGTAACGGCTGCCTCATCAGCTAACTGATCAGTGACCTGTTTATGTAGGAGGAGAGTCATCGAGTCACTGCCTCCCGTTTCGAATTCAGCCTCGGTCCTGAGTGCGTCCTCGTCTCCACCTCAGGTGCGCATGTTCCCTCCTCTGCAGACTGGGGAAACATACCTGTCGTGTCGCAGAGTGGGAGCATTCTGCTCGCATCCGAGTTTCGGCTTGTAGCCTATATTGTGAGGACAGGAGTCGTGAGATGTGAACTTTTAAATAGTGAAATTCCCTCGTGCAGTGTGAGCAGGAGCTTGCGGTAATACCCACAACTGAAAATATCGCAGTGTATGCCCGCGTTTTGTTAGGGGTCAAACATACCAAAGCCGAACGGAACGGACGCAGGACGAACGCAGTCTTTCTGCTTAGTTTGGGCCGGTGTGTTTTTCTCTGCCTTTCACAAGACAAGAACTTCACAAGACAAGAACTTCACTTAGACAAGAAACCAGCCATTTTAAAATATAAGTTTTTTTGATATTCAATTTTTAATTTTTCAATGTATCATAATTCATATTCTGAAGGTTGTTGTATTCCATGCCGTTTGAGTAATTTGTAGAGCCAGAAAAGAGCTTTCAAACAATACCTCAGACATCCTTTTGTGACTGAATGCATAGTGTCCTACCCTCACATGTAAACCTTTGCTAGTCTGTTTCTCCCTTAATATTGGTGTCAGATTCACAAAAATGCAGTTCTGGGGTGCTACCTTGCTAATAGTAGAGCGGCTACAGGAAAAATCGTGCAAATTATGATACAAGCGTGAAATTCGGCAAGTATGTGCTCAAGACCTATACGATCAAATCTACCCGATTGGCCACTTGAAATGGCGGCCATTTTCCAAGATGGCCGCCAAAAAAGACCCCAGAAATGGATTTATTGCATAGAATTGACCTAGAAAATTGTGATACAAGCATGAAATTCAACATGTATGTGCTCAAGTACAATATGATAAGATCTACCTGATTGGCCACTTGAAATGGCGGCCATTTTCCAAGATGGCCACCAAAAAAGACACCAGAAATTGATTTATTGCATGTAATTGACCTTGAAAATTATGATACAAGTATGAAATTCAACATATATGTGCTCAAGACCAATACAATCAAATCTACCAGATTGGCCACTTCAAATGGCGGCCATTTTCTAAGATGTCCGCCAAAAAGGACCCCAGAAATAGATTTATTGCATAGAATTGACCTAGAAAATGATGATACAGGCATGAAATTCAACATGTATGTGCTTAAGACCAATACGGTCAAATCTACCTGATTGGCCACTTGAAATGGTGGCCATTTTCCAAGATGGCCACCAAAAAAGACCCAAGAAAGTGATTTATTGCATAAAATTGACCTACAAAAGTATGATACAAGCATGAAATTCAACATGTATTTGGTAAAGACCAATACGATCAAATCTGTCTGATTTGCCATTTGCAATGGTGGCCATTTTCCAAAATGGCCACCATGAAAAACTCTAAAAATGGATTTGTTGCACAGAATTGAGAAAGGAAATTATGATACAAGCACAACCAAGAAATGTGGCACTTATGTGCTTAAGACCAGCACAATACATTCTAAGTAATTTTCCAGTTTAAATGACGGCGATTTTCCAAGATGGCCGCCAAAAAATACCATAGAAATGTATTTGTTGCACAGGATTGATCAAGCAAGTTATTATACAAGCATCAATTTTGGCATGAATGTGCAAAAAAAACAATACAATCAAATGGAATGGAAGCCATTTGGAAATGGAAGCCATTTTATAATATGGCCACAAAAAAGGCTGAATTTAGCCCAAAGGTGAGCAAAAAAATGATGATACAAGTATGTAATTTTGTGTGTTTGTGCTTAAGAGCAATAGGCCTATAATCAAATCCACTCATTTGCAACTTGAGAATGTATGGTAGCCATTTTTAAAAGATGGCCATCAAAGAAGACACTAGAACTTCATTAATTGCAATTAATCTAGCAGATGTAGCCCAAATCAATGTTAACATTCACTGTTTGAATTTCCAATGATTTCATCATAGAAGGAAACACAATCAAGGAAAAAGGTATATAACTATAGGCTACCAATGGTAACCCCAGCTCTCTGAGGCATATGAACCAGACATCTCACTATGGGTAACGCCCGCGACCATTTGCCAAAAGTTGCTTTCAATCTTGCCGTCATGCTGCACAGCTGGGGATCCCGCCCTCTCGGAGACAAAGCCCAGGTGCACTGGGCTCTGAGCTTCAATCTGAGGCAACTAACCTTTGAGCTTGTGGGTGAGTGTAGCAATCTAGTGAGATGTCTCGTTCATCTCCCTCAGAGAACCAGAGTTACCCTCGGTAACCTATAGTTCTCTTTCTGTAGAAACACTGGAAAAAGAGAGGCTAGGCACCAGGCGCACAAAGGCAGCGTCCGGACATCCAATACCACGGAGAGCACGCAGTGGAGGGAACCCAGGGCACAGAAACCACCCGTCTGGGTGTAACCGATGTGCAGGTGGAGCCCACAGAGGTGTAGCGAGGCCCCCAATACCAAGTGGTATTCCCCAATAGCAAACCAGGCCTTGGCACAAGGGGGAATTTCCAGCATGTTCAGTACACAACATCCGCAGGTGCAACCGTGCTGGCAGAAAAGACCAGTCTCTATCAGGGCCGTAGGTCCAAGTTGCAGACGGAAAACCTAGTAGCAACCACCACCACAGCAAGCTGGCCAAGCCAGCCCCGATAGATACCCGTTTGAGGGCACACACTATGGTTCCTGAAGTCCAAGGGGGACATCAAAGATACACTTCCCCTCGATCATGCATCCTGGTCGAGCAGGGGCCTGAGATACTTCATTGGAGAAGTATGGTCTAGCTAACCGCGGTCGCCCTACCCAGGGACAGCACTCCAGGCAGCACAATTGACACTTGCGCTCCTGCTAAGCGAATGAGACACACACAGTAAGGGGTGACCGACCCTAGGGAGACACGTGTAATGCGTCCTATTAGGAGAGGCGAGGATCCAGGTGGTCTTGACACGATCAGCCTTCTCACCCTCGGGTAGAGGGCGCAACTGACTAGAGAAGTTGCGTTCCACAGAATGTTCCACAGCCTCTGGGAGGAGGCTCTTATCTTTGAATGTTCCAGGCTGACAAGCCAAAGCCATTATGTGATGGCTAAATCAAACATGTTAATGTCCAAGAGCAAATAAACTAAATTCATGACAATGCTTGTTTTTGGTGTACCTTTTGTTTAACAGCAATATCGAGAGAACCACGAATTGCTGTTATTGACATATTATTACCGCAGTGTCATCGTATTATTAGCATCTCATAACCTTCAGGGTGTGGGGCGGGGGGCACTGCCTCCATTGATATTAAATTAAGAACTGGTATTAGCATGTCATCACCATGCTATTTGTGTGTCATACTGTGAGTGGCTTATGTGTCATTGCAGAATATTTTTAATATCTTTATCATTTCATCATCCATGCTAACATATTTAAGGAGAGTGAACAATTATTTCCACCGAATTTGCAATATGCACATATGACATTTGCAAATTTCTAGGGTCTTTTTGGCCGCCATCTTGGAAAATGGCCAGCATTTTAAGTAGCAAATAAAGTAGACTTGATTGTAGGCCTATTGGTCTTAATCGCATACAAGCCGAGTTTCATCATTATGCTTGTATCATAATTTGCTAGGTCAATTCTATGCAATAAATCAATGTCTGGGGTCCTTTTGGCGGCCATCTCGGAAAATGGCCACCATTTCAAGTGGCCAATCTGGTAGATTTGATCGTATTGATCTTAAGCACATACATGCTGAATTTCATGCTTGTATCATAATTTTCTAGGTCAATTCTATGCAATAAATCAATTTCTGGTGTCTTTTTGGCAGCCATCTTGGAAAATGGCCGCCATTTCAAGTGGCCAATCAGGTACATTTGATCATATTGGTCTTAAGCACATACATGTTGAATTTCATGCTTGTATCATCATTTTCTAGGTCAATTCTATGCAATAAATCAATTTCTGGGGTCTTTTTTGGCAGCCATCTTGGAAAATGGCCGCCATTTCAAGTGGCCAATCAGGTAGATTTGATCGTATATGTCTTAAGCACATACATGTTGATTTTCATGCTTTAATCATAAATTTCTAGGTCAATTCTATGCAATAAATCCATTTCTGGAGCCCTTTTTGGCGGCCATCTTGGAAAATGGCCGCCATTTCAAGTGGCCAATCAGGTAGATTTGATTGTATTGGTCTTAAGCACATACCTGCCAAGTTTCATGCTTGTATCATAATTTGCACGATTCAAGCCAAATTGGCCTTGTAGCCGCTCTACTAAACAGGCACAGCAAGTATGACTGAAATCCATGTCGGTCGGGTCCCAAAGTGTCTGATTTCACGTGAAATGACCCAGCTGTTGAGACTCACTCGAGACAGAGCAAACAAACACCAGTGCTGCTCTGCTGGGTGGAGAATTTTTATGTTCTCATTAAACCAGTCATTACATGATGCAGGAGTTGCAGAGGGTGTTTTGGAACCATGTCATTTAATCAGCAACCGTTTGTGATTATGGACAGCCTAATAGTTATGAGGCTACTGTTTGGAATTAGAGGGAAAAAGAGCTTTGTTTTTGCTAGTTAGCATGCTAACATTAGCCAAGTATGCCAAGCAATGAAATCCAGTAAAGTAGCCTAGCTGTTAGTAGCCTACTCACTAACACCCACCTGACATCATAATACTTGCTTAGGTTGACCAGCAATGTAAAGTAAGACTGGTGCAATGTTTAAAACAATTTTAGCTGCCATATCTCCTTCCATCCACTAGAATGAATTATCTGTAAGCTTAAAAAAACATTGTTTCCAAAAGCCTACATGAATCATGTAACAGAACCATGCACAGCATGTATATTATGAAATTCAAAAGCGTGACAGCTCTTCTCCTTTCTCTCACCCTGTCCCTTGTCAAACACATAGATAGCCCCTTCTCATTATCCTACAAATGCACCACTAGGCCTATTTCCAGTCCAGAAATGAAATTGGTTTGGAATCATAGACAGCACAAATGTGTAGCTTATTAAAATTGTAATGCTGCCATGCTTTGTGATGCTGTAGGTAGTGTAGATAGGCTATCAATGCAGACCTCCTTGGTAGGCCTATTGTCTACACATGCATTTTACATGCAAATGTACTGTATCACTCTCCTAGCATTTCAATTCCATATTACAATTCAAACACATTGATAACCTCCCTCTCATCTGGGGTTGGGGGCACCACCACCATCACATCCAAGACACCACACAGTGAAGCTACTTTCATGCGACTCAATCTGATGTGTTGGTCGCCTGTCAAAAAGAACCAGAAATCCATTTGATGCAAAACGGTTATTGTTCTTGGTGTTATTTAGTTAAGCTTACTACCGGTATTACTCTTGTGTTCTGTAAGGTATAAAAAAGAGGGTTTTTTTTCTTTCAAAAGGTTGGGGGCTTGGGGGGGGGGGGGTGCGGGGGACGCCAGAACTCAAACTCGCCTAGGGCACCAAATAACCCTGCCTTTTGATGTCAATTGAAAGAATACCAAGTATTCTGTCATCTGGTAGACAGGGTCATATTGAGGGACCATGGTGATTTTTAGGCCTGTATCTTCCTTCAAACTGAAATCAGGGGTGTCAAAATCTGCTTGTAAATTATGTATGCAATTCACAGGCTTGAAAAGTGGGCATGGCACCCCAACTTTGGAGGGCTTCATCTCCGCAACCCTTGGACGTAGGGTGCTAATACTTGATATTCTTTCAATTGACATCAAAAGGTACCTGTATGTGAGATATCGGGTAAATCAGAGAGGGTCATGTGGGGAAGGTGTGTGAATTGACATGGAATGACCCTGGTAGGATCTGGGAAAACTGGACCTCGGTGACTTTTACTTGAATACCCCTGCCCTAGATCAATCTTTATTTGGTTTTCTGACAGAGAACATAAACTGCCAAGACCAGTTTTGAGGAGTAAATTGGAATGGCAAACGGTGGCGGACCATTAATAGGGACCCCCAAACAACGTTAGTTTATTACTTCATTTGGAATGGGCAGCAAGATTTTGGAAATGAACTGCTTAATTACACACTGGGCCATTAATATTTCTCCAACTGTGCTCTTTATAAGTGCACACATTTTAAGGAAAAAAAGTCATGATAGTGAAAATAAAATGGTCAATTATTTGACGTTGTATGTGGACTTGATGGTACTGCTGCTTGAGCATCTCAACCACTTCCTATAGGCCATTTCCCAGTGTGAAGTGCTTCTCTACCTCATGCACCAAACACTAGGCTACACTAACCTCATTCTACACTTCTACACTCTCTCTGCCACACAGCGCAATAAAAACAGATGGCCGCTATACAAAGAATGACCGTTAGCTTACACATGTTGTTTGTACTCTTCATGTCAGGTAAGATTGCACTCTCTCTGTTCTCATATGTACAGTATACGTAGTTACATGCAGTGACATTTACGGCTTTAACAGTTTAAACAACTGTTTGTAATGATGATGCGTGAAGTCCCAATTAAAAAATATGGTCTGAGTCTTCGGAAGTGTTATATGGAAGTGTGGCATATCACCACAGTTATGCTATTTCATTAGATGGATCATCCACAATAATAAATAATACCAGTTTAACCTTTGATTTCACAATAGGTGAAAATCTCTTTAAATGTGCTGTTTTAACCCATTGATGCTGAATGGCCGTGGCGCCTGAAGCTGCATGGTGCAACATTCAGGCTCAAGAGATTTAAGACAATTGTATTTAAATATTGGTATGTTAGAGCTGCATGAACACCTTTGAATGCAAGATGAGGGCCTTAACGTTTACATGCAATTTATGGCATGTTTTTATGTGCTTAAGAGGCTGAGATGTTTAGTTTTTTAGAGACTGAGGGTACCTTTTTTTTAAAAAGGCATTGGCATTCAGCACCCTTTTTTGCAAGTGCTTTAGGCATCAATGGATTAAAGTGTGATCTAAATTACAGTTAAGAGTTAATCTCTAAACCTTTAAATGACTCAAACTCTTAAATCCAAAAGAGTTTCTGGGTTTGCTGGCTAATAAAGACATGATGAGTCTATAATTTTAAAGGTAGGTGTATTCTAATAGGGAGAGACAGAATATCAATGAGAACATCCAAAATATATTTTAATGACAATGACAATTAATGACAATGTTTGTGGATATAAGAAGTTTCTTTGCAGATCATCTCTAAATCATTCAAGTTTTATGGCTGTAACTTGGCTAATGCTAGCTCCAGTTCCCTCCATTGTATTATGTAAGGGTTAACGTTCGGCGAGAAGGTCGCTACTGTGGAATAGCATGACGACAGAGAGAATCTTTAGACCCCGACGCGGAGCGGCTCTAAATTAACTTTTTTCATCACCAGTCAAAATGGCTATGTGTTAATCTTACTAGCCAAACACACAATCACTAATGCGTCAAAGTGATGTCAAACTGATATTTCACTAGCGTTAGCCGGTTAGCTGGTGCTAATTTGGAGCCCTGTTGTGTTCCAATCACATCATAATTCAGGTTGAGGTTCAATGGGAAGTCTGGTGAATTTGCACAGGCTACTTTTAAATCCTCTGTGGTATTGAGTGTTTCCGGTAGTTTTCTTAGTGAATGAGGTCCCTGCTGCCTTGAGATCATTTCCCAGCTTGTCGCAGTTCTAGGGTGCTTTATTTTATTTCTCCTGGTTACTGAATCCCCACCAGGTCGAATCTTGTATGGAACCACACAAAGGCCTATGATTGATGGTCATTTTGTATGTCTTGGAATTTGGAAGAAATGCTCCTTAATATCTAGGAGTACATTTCAGCCTTGCTGAGGTCTTTCCCATGTTGGCGAGTTAAGTCTGATTGACTGATACTATGGACTGATTCTGTAGATTCAGTGTGTCTTTTATGCAGGTTACTATTTACAGGTGTGTTCAATTAAGATAACAAGTTGATTGGAAGTCCCTATCTGATCTGCCGAACATTTGTGATATTATTATACAGTGAGACTAATAAGTATTTGATCCATTGCTGATTTTCTGGGTTTGCTGGTTAATAAAGACATGATGAATCTATAATTTTAAAGGTAGGTGTTTTCTAATAGGGAGATTCAGAATATCAATGAGAACATCCAGGATATATTTTAATGACTGCGGGATCAGAACTCCTAGGGCATGGTTACACAAGTCACTAGAAGTGACTCAGATCCGATATATGCGACCCATATTTGCTCCAATGTGACACATATCCGATATATGCGACAAACAGCCACCTAATGGTTAGCTGGGGATCAAATACTTATTTCCCTCAAATAAATATAAACCAATTAGGCTAATACAGTATAGGTAAAACTTTCGAATATATTCTTTTAAATTAATTTAATGGATTTTCTTCATGATATTCTGTCTCTTCATGTTAGAATGCACCTACCATTAAAATTATAGACAGACAGTGCAACACATGTCTTTGAAATGAATTCACATTTTGATTTGCATTTTGTCTTTTCATTTTGTGGTGACACCTCCTATTTCCCATGACTGTTGACCAGGTGTGAATTCCCGTTCAAGATCATCTGTGCCCACCATCTCAGCTGGACTGGGAGAGAACGTCAGCTTGCCGTGTGTTAATCCAGACCAAGGTTCCCTTAGCCAGATGCAATGGCAGCGGCAGATAAAAGATTATAAGGAGATTATGATCGTCCACAACCCAACATTTGGGAAGCACAAATCACCAAATTTTACTGGAGGACTAAGCATCTTTCAAAACCTGAAAAATGAGACAGAGTTCCGATTGGAACTATTAGATCTGCACAAAAATGACTCTGGTCATTACATCTGTGAAATCAGCATCTACCCAACAGGAAACATCCAACATCATGTCATACTGGTAGTCAGAGGTCAGTAATCTCTTGCATGTTGAGATTTCTCAAAACCAAAGTTGCTTACTACATTAGCTACTTTGTTGTTTTCAATGCATTTTCCCATTGGCAACTACCGAAGTTGCTAACAGGCTAACAACTTCTTGCCTGGTTACCACCAGACCTAATCACAAGTGAGATTGTCTTTCAGATCGAAACGATTGTGTAGAACTTAAGGCAGTATGGGAGTTCCCAGGCTAAACAACTTCTCTTTTGAGAAATGAACCCCAGAACACCACAACCAACTATTTACTCATGCTCACCTCACATGTGGCAGAAAATGCCTTACGATGTCACAAAGATCACTTTGTATTTTTACACACAAGCTCCTTGACTATTGAAGGCCAATGATTCATGGTCATCCTTTAACACCACAAAGACCACTCTGCACACTACACCTCACAAAAGACTGATCTACACCTCACCACACCTAATTTAAAGCCCACCAGCTATTGCGATACCAGACCTGCTGTGTGTGTGTTGTCGTCGGTGTACAGTAGGCCTCATCTGGGCAGAGGCGTCAAAAGTATAAAAGTTTAAAAAAAAGAAGCAGTTTCCCTCCCACACAATTAAATTATCTGAGTAAACAGTAGACCTGTGTACTCGTCTTACGATCAGCTAACTGTGCACTGGTTGGATCAAGTTTGTGGTAGGTCCTTGATACGTTTTCAGTGTTTTTCAGTAACAACACAGTCTATCTATCCCATTTGTTATAATAGAGTAAATGGTGTAACAGCTATGTAATACCATGTGCTAGTGTTGTAATTACATCACAAAAGTACTTTTACTTTTGACACCTCTGCATCTGGCTCCGATCTTCTCCAATTGCAGTTTAGCAGTCTGAATTTGCATCTCTAGGTTTCTCACCGGAAGCCAGGTCATCTGACGTCGCCTGCATGCATTTTTTGTAGTACATAGACTTCTAATGTCTTTCACTAAAATCTCAGTCATCTGTTTGCAAGTAGTGCCCATTGTTTGTCAGTCTACATCATATTTTCACCACTTTGTCAGGCTTTGACCACCACGTTATTTTTTCAACAAAACCGAGCAATCACTTCGATGATGGAGAGACATTTGCAGACGTCTCAGGAAGTGGTCACTAATACAGTGTGTAAATAAAGTAGAGTAAATTTAGATATGCTGCTCTTTCTAGCCATATACTTAAATGTCAAATGTGTCACAGGTGACTATGCCACAGTATAGGTAACTTCTCTATTGATAGTGTATGTACATGTATGAAAGAAAGAAAGCAAGAAAGAAATAAAGAGAAAGCCAGAGGACATGAACCTGATGATGGGTTTGTGAAAACATTTAGTATTAGACTTTGCAACTTTGCACTGTAAAGCAGTAGTCATGGTTGATAGTATTCAGGCTCCATGCCTGATTTCAGGCTTGACAGTTTGCAAAAATAAAAACATTGATAATAATTAGCCATTAGGTTATTCTTATCTCAGAAAATGTTACAAGTTCAGGGTTTTCTTCTACGATCAGGCTTGAATAATGGTCATACACAGGCTACTAAATGTTTGAATAATGTGTCAAAATAGACCTACGTTACGTCACTATGCAGTATCTTGTCGTCGTCGTTAGAGCAGGGGAAAAAGTTCAGGCTCAGGATTTTTTTTCACTATCACCCCTGAGTACTTCTGTAGGCGGTTTGAAACCTACATTGGTTTCCTGAAAATGTGACTGTGACCTATTTGTAGGAGATATGTTTGCTTTCTGCTTTGTCTATCCAGCATTCTAAATTTAAGTGCTTGAAAACATATCTGTGAACCCTCCCTGGGAAACTCCCTCATTTCGACTTATTTCCCACTGCCTTCCTTTATTGTCATTTTCCTGAAAATATCCCTTATTTTCATATCGTCCAAAAGAAAGGTCGGACACTGTATTCTTCTGGCATTTCTGCAGACTGTTTTTGCTACAATAATGCAATACAACATATTATTACAAGCCTACAGCTCACACAATGCATTTAAGTGAGCCTAAGCATGTCTGAAAGAAAATATCTCTGAAAGAAGGCCTGCGAGTTGCTGCACTCAATTGATAACCACAGGAAACAACAGGAAATCAGCTCTACCAAATAGGCCACACGCACCATTCCCCCTAAATGCATTCACACCCAATTGCGGTGAAAGGGTTAACATATTGAAAGTTTCCTTATTTTTGAGTTGATTCTGGGATATATCCCGTTCGTTTCGTTGCTAAAAGTTGACGGGTATGCTTGCAGGCATCGCCCATGTTTCAGTATCTCTCACCACACCCACACACATGCACACACTCTCCCTTCTGATATCTCATCGGAGAAGCAGGTAGCATTTTTGCTACTTCTGAAAGCATTGTCCTGAATAATTTCCCTGCACATTAGGCATACATAGGCCTATGAATGGCATGCTCAACAGTTAATGTAATGACCAAATAAGCAGAGATATTTTACCCTGCAAATATAGTCTTTCTAATGTGACATAATTAGGGGCTTGCACGGGTGAGGCATAAATGCAATTTCGTTGTGTGCAGTATGCTGTGGAGTGACAATGGGAGAGGGAGTTTCCCAATGGGCTTTCACTTTTCACTTTCACTTGAAACATTGCTCAAAAATGACACTCAAATGCTCTGAAAAAAAGAATGGATTCAGAGGGGGGTGTATTTTATCCAAGTTCAAAGATGAGGCAAATAGTGAAGGCCCTCGCAAAACTTTTAGAATGACTTTAAAAAGCACTGTGTACAGAATAGATTTATCACGTAGCCATTTTAGACAGCGAATAAAGCATCAGCGCGCATCTCTAATCTATGCGCTTTTGAATGCATGCTCTCCACCACGTGTGAAATACCCATCATCAATTAGGCTACCAATTCCTCAACAATGCAAATGCAACAAAGTTGCATCCAGCTGTTGACACCGATGAGAGCCTCACGGGCATGGCGCAGGCCGAGGCATAGAATGCATAAGGTGTGCGGGTCGTCGCGGGGGATAGATAATCCACAGTCGGCGGGGAAGTCGCATGGTCCTTTATCCTTTTTCTTCGGAAACGAAGTAGAAGTAGCCATTGTAGATCTAGGCGGTGTGGCAGGCTAGCTACAAGCTAAGGTTACACGCTAGCAAGACTTAGCAGGCTTAGCGGCTAGTCAGTGACTCAGCGTTACCTTGATGATTCCAGACAATTCTTTGATTTTCGGCGAGTAGAATCCTCCTTCTTCGGTTAAAGAGTCCTGATTTCCGCCGAAACCAGGCGCTCATTAAAGCTGCACCTAGAGCAATTTGAGTTGGACAGTAAAACCTAGTCGGTCGAACAAGTGTCAGTCAGCCGAAGAGAGCAAAAAGTGAGCTTTGCGCCTTTGGACCGCTGTCTTAGGCAAGTGGGCATCCCCACCCTCAGCGCAGCTCGTCCTATTAGGAGTGATTTTACTGAGTCTTCGTCAGGTCGACAGCCAATGAGTGTCCCCCACAGAGATGGTGACAGAGTCTTACGAAAATAAGCAATTTTTTTATTTATAAAATTGTATTTATTTATTTATATTTTTAAGAACATATTTGGACATGCCCATAGATGGCCATTGTAAAACCAATTAAAATTCAATTAAAACAAATTGTACAACTAATCTAAATGAACCAAATAAGAGAGACAGCAGCAATTAAGCTGGTAACAGTGAAATCTGTCTGCAGGAGCAAACTGTCACAAACCTCCACAAATTCACCTGGTCTCCCATGTCCCCCCTCCCCTAATACATGGGTTGTAAATTTTGTTTATAACCTGACCGCGGGAACCTAGCTGCGCACAACTCAACCTTTGACTGTTGGAAACCGCTGTCGGTCAAAAAATTAGCTCACGTGGTTGGCTACCAGTGTCTTGCCCCTCCTCATAACATTGTGTTGATAAACACTGAGAACCCATGTATTGGAGAGGCTTTTAAGATGTAAATGTCAGTATGCTGAGCTAAACAAATGCTCAAATGTCCGGTATAAATAAAATGCATGTCTTGGAATGTAACAATAGGATGTAATATTGTAATTTATTTTATAATTTATTTTATAAAGAAGTGTGTCTAACCATGTTGCTTTGATGTCTTCCCAAAACATCAGATGGCACCAACAACCTCATCCTGGCCTCGATCCTCCTGTCCTTCGGAGCCCTGGTGATCTTCATCTATCTCTTCTACGGGTACTACACACTATGCAGTACAGTGCAGTATAGAGTATAGTATTCTGTGGTGTAGTATAGTATTGTGAAGTGTAGTAGTATAGTATAGTATTGTTTCCCAACCTTTTTTGAGCCAGGGCACACTTTTTCCCTTGAAAAAATCTCGAGGCACACCACCAACCAAAAAATATGAAATAATGAAAACAAATTATAATAGCCGCCTAACAATATAGTCATTCTTATAAAAGTGTCTTGAATAGCAATCAAATAAACACAAAAACAAAAACAAACACACTAGTGTGCCGCGGCACAGTGGTTGGGAAACACTGTAGTATAGTATAGTATAGTATAGTATAGTATAGTATAGTATAGTATAGTGTATGCTATTTTTACTACAATTGGCGAAAAGGTGTGTTTGGCCACATTGAAGACACCAAACGGGAAGTTAGGGCAACGCCCACATGTATCGCAACCAAAATGGTGTACACTACACGTTATCCTTGGACCAAGCAGAGTCGCACCCTATGACAAAATGTAGGACAGTGGAAAGTTTCTTGCCATTGTGAATTTTGTAAAAAAAATCAATAAAAATGGCGCTCTGCACACAATTTTTGTCCGGTTGTCACAGTTTTTCAGGCAATCTCCAGACTGGCATATAGATCTACCCTGAAATTATAGGAACAATTGATTGAACCGTCTTCGAACAGGAGTCAATCAAAGTTGGCGGCGAAGACGCAAAACAGGAATTGAGCTCATATCTCGGCAACACCCACTCATATCTCAAGCCAAGATTTATGCACATGATCTTCACTATTCCCAGAGGATACATACCACATTCCGTGCTGGGGAGCACTCCAAATAGCGAAATTGTTTTTGGCCTATATAAACCCTGTTCACACTTCTAGTCAGCCAGGCAAGAAAAGCTAGCCAGCCAAGAAAAAACTTTTGATGACATTTTTTTGTTAAAAGCTTGCAACCACGGCAGAAGTTGCATGCATAGACAAACGTTTCAGAATCACTCGGTTGCCAACATGAAAATTGACTTTTAAGGTCACATTTGAAGGTCAAAAGGTAAACTGTGGTCAAATAACAGTTTATATATATATTTATAGGCCTATATTATATATTTCGATAATTCATATCTTGGCAGTGCCTTGACTGATCAAAACAAAAAATATTACACATGATCTGCACTACCCCCAGAGGAAGAATACCATAACAATATGGTGCAAATTGGGGGGCGCTACATTTTGCGAAAATATATTTTGGTCAATATTTTATGCCAAACAGGAACTTACCTCATGCCTAGATAAGATAATTAACTATGTGTTGTATATGAACGAGGGGCAACACATGCATGAAGGGCAACACATGTATTGAGGGCAACGAATGCATGAAGGGCAAGCATATTCCAGCATTTTTTGTGAAGAAATACAATCTTGTTTTCATTTGATTTCTATTTTGACAAGTTACTGTCATTCTGTGTTCCACATTCTAAAAAGTTTTTTTTAATAAATGTTGAGTCACGTTTAATGAAATAGTCAGAATGCTTTATGTACAGTTTATGAGAGCTGCTATGAACGTATTATTAAGAAACGTGTACAGCAAAGTGTTTTGATGTGTTATATGAGTTTACTGGACGAATCCTCTATGACTGAATATGTTTGTATTCTTTTTTTCAGAATGGACCATCCACACAGTAAATCCCGTCGACTACCAGTCGAGCACTATGCAGCGAGACAGCTAATGAGAATGTATAACAGAGGAAGGGGTGCTGAGTTACCAAACTAATCCTGGGGCGGGGGGGGGGGGGGGGTGGGGCACGGGACACGACACTAGAATGGTGTTTTAATTTAGGGGGTGTGGGGGGTCTGGCTATGCCCCCAAGACCACCTCTATGGCTAAAGGGCATGAACATGTAGGGTGATGGGATGGATGTAGGCTTAATTGTTAAGTAATTCATTAATTAAAATGTTCTCCACGGAGGCGGGGCATCAGCAAAACGTGAGGCCGCAGGGCCAAGTGGAGGATGCAAGGTTGCATATTATTGGAATGCACACCATGGCTACGTCTCAAATGACGCACTTTTGTCAGTGCACTGAGGTCTTTAGTGCATAGTGTCGTGGAAAAAATTGAGCACTATGCACTGTGCCCTCGCTGGAAGTGACGGCTGAGCATGGCATTAGCTTGCCAAAATATGAATTGGCTACTGTTTACAATGCACAGCATCTGGTGCTTGTATTTCCATGTCCTCCACCCCAAAGGACAACAATCACACATACAATACTTTGGTTGGCATGAAAAGGTTGGTGTCCCATCAACATTACAGAATTAGGAGACTGTTGACCAAACTCTTCTACTGAACTGAATGCCACATTTCCTCCGTGGCTGTGTCTCAAATCACGCACTTGTGCACTTCGAGCACTGTTTTTCAGTGCCTAGGGCGCTCACGCTGAAAATTTCAGTTGAGCCAGTGCACTGAAAGTGCCAGGATGATCCCCTAACAATGGCGGAAAAATACAGTGCTTGAATGATGGACACTGCATGCACTAAACGGCGGCCATGTTGACAATGACACGGAGGAAATGTGGCATTCAGTTCAGTAGAAGAGTTTGGTCAACAGTCTCCTAATTCTGTAAGTAATGTTGATGGGACACCAACCTTTTTATGCCAACCAAAGTATTGTATGTGTGATTGTTGTCCTTTGGGGTGAAGGACATGGAAATACAAGCACTAGACGCTGTGCATTGTAAACAGTAGCCAACTCATATTTTGGCGAGCTAATGCCATGCTCAGCCATCACTTCCAGTGAGGGCACAGTGCATAGTGCTCAAATTTTTCCACAACGCTATGCACTAAAGACCTCAGTGCACTGTGTGCACTGTGCACTGACTGTCAGTGCACTGACACAAGTGCGTGATTTGAGACATAGCCAATGTCATTGTCAACATTGCCGCTGTTTAGTGCATTTTTCCGCCATTGTTAGGGGATCATCCTGGCACTTTCAGTGCACTGGCTCAACTGAGATTTTCAGCATGAGCACCCTAGGCACTGAAAAACAGTGCCCGAAGTGCACAAGTGCGGCATTTGAGACACGGCCCATGTCTCCTCGTCCCCGTCTCCTCGTCCCCGTCCTGTCCTGTGGCATCCTGCAGGGGTCAGTGTTGGGCTCACTCCTTCTCTAACTCCACGTGCTTTCTCTGGGTCAACGTATAGTTCATTTTAATATCACCTAACACATGATTGCAGATGACTTACCGCTTCAAATTCAACCCAAAGGAGTTATCCAGTCTCTCTATGCTTCTAGCTTGCCTTGATGCCGTAAAGGGGTGGGTGGCAGAGAATTGGTTACTTAATAACAATAAAACAAAAAAATGATATTTGCCTCTGACAATGTGTTATATGAGATTAAACAGCATTTGGGTATTTATTCAGTCTGAGAAACCTTGGTGTCATTTTTGGGACCCGACCAACTCAGATGTTAATACAACTTAGTGTGCCTTTTTAGTGGCAAGGTAGAACCCCGGAACTGATTTTGGGGGTCATCCCTATGTTCCCCAGGTCCTATGTTCCCTGCAACCGGGGAACTTGGGACCCTTTTTTCAAATAAGGGTTCTATGTTCCCCGCTGCTTCCAAGTAGACTGCTGCCACATGGCAAAGCGCAGGTTGTTGCACTTGTGACAGGTTAGGTTTAGGGATAGTTTTGGTCAGGGCACAAATGTACAACTCACAAACATTGCATTACTGACAGATTAGGTTTAGGGATGGTTTTGTGAAGGGCACAATTGGAAAACTCGGAAACCTACAATGTGGGGAACATAGAACCCTTTTTAAGATAAAGGGTCCTATCTTCCCCGGTCCTATACAAAGACCAGGGAACATAGGACCCGGGGAATATAGGACCCGGGGAACATAGGTACGCTCCCTGATTTTGCATGAATATCCATTTATTTTTTAACTATCGTTTTTTTCCTTTATCTTACCTACATTCTATTTTATTGTGTTCTAGTTTATTTACTTTATTGTACATATAGGCCTATGTGTACTTTATTGTACATATAGGCCTATATTTTTTAATCTACTCTCTCTCTCTTTCCCTTTAATCCCTACTATAATCTAATCAAATTGTAAAGCACTTTGTAAATGTCTTGTTCTGTGAAAAACGCTGTAAAAAATAAAATGTTCATACTAACTTGTGTTCAAATCCAGTGTGGGTCGTTTCCCATCCCTATCCCATCTCTCTCCCCCACTTCGTTTCCTCACTGTCCTGTCCAATGTAGACACAAAAAACATTTAAATATTTTTTTAAACTAAAGGTGAGTGGGGGGTACGAGGAGCCTGGGTGATCTGCTTGGGCATGAGGCCTAGTGCTGCTTCAGTACGCTCTGGAGAGCACCTCAGCCAAACAGGATGCAAATGTGGATGCTGATGGTGCAGTTCTCACTGATGTTTCTATGAACTGTAGGTGGGGGCTCACTGTCCATGGGGCGTTCAGATCCAGTGTGGGTCGTTTCCCAACTTTATCCCATCTCTCTCTCTCCTGCTTACCTGGTCTTCACTGTCCTCTCCAATGACGGCACAAAAAAAAATATGTATATTTTAAAACTATAAAGGGGGTGGTGGATTACGAGGAGGCTGGATGATCTGCTTGGGCATGAGGCCTAGTGCTGCTTCAGTACGCTCCTGAGAGCACCTCAGCCAAACAGGATGCAAATGTGGATGCTGATGGTGCAGTTCTCTTCTCCCTGCGCCTCATGGGAGTAAAGCTGCTCCAAACATCTTCCAATAGAGTAAGATACATCAACCCCATACTTTTCCTGGATCCATGTGACGTCAGGTGAACGCCCCTTTAGGAGACCTGCGGTTAGTAGACCTTTGGAGCCTTTAAAGTAGTGGTTCCCTATTTTAGACATTAAGCCCTGTTTGTGTGACTTCTGGGGTGAAGTAGAGATGTTCTCATCACAATTTTGACATTTGGTGCTGAACGGAGCATTTGGGTATTCAAAACTGCAGCCCCCCCACTTTTACATTGACTACA
>NC_085863.1:9461113-9543613 GCF_034702125.1 Engraulis encrasicolus | reverse complement strand
CTGCAGACAAATGACTCTGGTCTTTACATCTGTGAAATCACCATATATCCAACGGGAACCATCCAACGTCATGTCAAATTGGAAGTCAAAGGTCAGTAATCTCTTTTAGTGCCATTAATCATTTCTTTTCATCCAGCGCATATTGAGAGATGCAGGCACTACAGAACTCGACAACCAAATAGTTACACATTTACACACAGTACGCAAATCACTTCACATGTGGCAGAAAATGTCTCACGCTATCACACACATGACTTTGTATTTGTACACACACTAAAGACCCTTGACCATTGAAGGCCAATGATTCATGGTCATCCTTTAACACCACAATGACCTCTCTGCACACCACACCTAATTTAAAGCCCATCAGCAATTGTGATACCAGACCTGTTACATCTTTAGTTTTCTGACCAGCAGCGAGGTTGCCCATCATCACCTGCATACAAAAATATCCCCTAGTAAGTATTACTAGAGAGTCTTTGAATTGTCTTCCACTGAAATCTAAGTTATCTGTTTGTGCGGAGTTTCCATTGTTCATCAGTCTACATCATATTTTCACACCTTGGAGCACCAAGTTATTTTTTCGACCCCGGTACTTAACTGAACATACACTTTGCTGATGGAGAGATATTTGCAGATGTCTCAGGAAGTGGTCAGTAGAGCAGAGAAAATGTAGATGCTGCTTTTTCTAGCCATATAGGCTACTTAAATGTGAAATGTGTCACAGTTGACTATGACATAGCAGGCTCTAGGTAACTTCTCTATTTATTAGACTTAGCCTACTGTAGGGTACATTATACAGTATAAATATGCATTCAGATGTACAGGTATGGATAAAAGAAAGAAAGAAAGAAAGAAAGAAAGAAAGAAAGAAAGAAAGAAAGAAAGAAAGAAAGAAAGAAAGAAAGAAAGAAAGAAAGAAAGAAAGAAAGAAAGAAAGAAAGAAAGCCATATGAACCTGACTTTTCACAGATTGGTAAATCTTCTCTGAAAACATCTCAAAACATCTAAACAGGTGATGGTTCATGAAAACATCCAGTATCAGACTTGCAGCTTTGAAGCAGTGTAGGCGGGTTGAAACATACACTGGTTTCCTGCCTTTGTTTTATTTATTTTTTGCTCTACATTTACAGTGAATGCTCCAGATATTCTCGCTGTCATCCACCTCAAAAAATGATTGACTAGTAATGTGATTCCGATATGATGGTGAAATTTATGATAAGCCTATTGCACAATTACATTAGTGATCTGGCCCACTTGAAATGAAATTGGCTGTAAGTGGCCTCTGGACCGAGATGAGTTTGACACCTCTGGTCTAAAAGAAAAGTCTGTCTCTGAATTCTTCTGGTATTTCCGCAGACTGTTTTTGCAACAATAATACAATGCAACATTTTATTACTTACAGCTCACAGGAGCACCACTCTTCCCATCCTAATTAGGGGTCAACCGATACAGGTGTTTTAATGGCCGATGCGATAACGATTTTTTTTTTCCATCACCCTTGGCCAGGGTTGGACTGGGGGAACAAAACCAGAGAGAGTAGATAAGACATAAGACATATATACACAAGATATATATACTTAAAGAATCTCTGGCAAAACGGCCGGAGCATTTTTTGGCTCAGACCAGCCCCACATATCGGTAATTAGCAGAGCACCACCATTAAATTGACGTCTTCTAACGGAAAAAACCCTCTCTTTCAGGTACCAAAAAAACCCCTCCATACGTGCAGTTATTTCACGTTCAATTGTTTATGTAAAATGAATCTATGAATTGGTCATGTAAGCTGGCAGAAAACCTGGAAGTTGAGAGAAGAGAGCCCCTAGCAGCTGGGGATGAACTGGCCTTATCTGCACTCTTCAGTCCAATCAGCTCCTTGGACACACACAAAGAGAGGGGAGCACATACTGTAGACAGTCACTATTGGGTTTGGAGCGTCTTGCTTCAGATGGTGGTTTAGAAAGGTTTGCCATGTACAGTCTGGGAGGCAAAAGTAGTTAACTTCTGTCTCAACAGTCTGGCTTGACTAGACAAGAACAGAGGGATAAATTATTAGCTACAAATAATACAATACTTAAATATTCAAATGTATATTTATTGGTATTCAGGTGGAAAGAAATCATGCACACTGTCCAGTCCACCAACAAACTTTTTCTGAAGAAGTTCAGATGACCAAAATGTTGTATTAAAGTGTGTTGGTGGAATGGACAGTGTACAGGATTTCTTTACACTTGAATGACAACCCCACCAGTCCAACCACAGAGGTGTGCAAAAGCGTCTTCTTGACATATTTATTGGTAGTAACAATAATATGCAGTGGCTACTCACTGGCTACTCAACAGAATCACCGACAGTACCATTCCACCACAAAGACAGCAATTAGCACATGCCAGTGAATATTTTGGCCTTAAAAATGAGCAGAATTTACAGGAGGAATAAAATGAAGTCTCAGGAATTAACCATAACGTTTACCATTCATCTCCATTTAGCCTATCAAAACAAATCTATATATTTATCACATGGACTATAGAGCATAGGCATATACTTACAAATCTTCATTGGTACACATTCAACTCGGAAAAGGAAAACCAAATGAATGAAATACAGTGCATTTTCCCTGAGACTTTGTCTTCCTCAGGATATAAAAGCAGACCTCTGCTTCTATGTGTCATTGTTGTCGTAATGTACATGGCAACTGAATATCATACCATTGGAAAGAGGAGAATGTAAGCTTTCGATTGGTACCCCACATGTCCCAGTTCACAGCCATGATGTCTATACAAACATGCAACAAAGAGTGTGTGGGGGGAAAACGATGTTTTGTTGAACCGCTATTTGAATTGCGATTTCGTGGGCGCGCTACACGTTTTTTACGGAGCTAGAGTCTATTATATCTGAGGGGGCTCCTGGGCTGGCATATCATACTTCTGGCAAATGCCACCCCCTAGAACCGCCCTGGCCGAGGGGCGTCAACATGACATCGTGGGCCGCCGGTCTCTTTTGTAAAAAAAAAAAAAATCGTCCCTCAAGGGTCGTCGGCCCACCGGGAACATGCCCGGTATGCCATACTGTCAGTCCAGCCTTGCCCTTGGCCAATACTCGATATTTGGGGCCGATATGGGTTAAAAAAAGGTTAAAAAATGATAAATATTCCAGGTCTCAAGTTAAAAATAAACATTCCTTTAACATTATCAAATTGAGGTAGAACTTGTAACATTTAAACACCCACTCTAACAATCAAGTATAATGTCTAACAATCAAGTAATAAAAAAATAAAGTGTCTTGGTGCTTTTAAAAAAACCTGAATGACATAAAATAATAAATATTGCGTATCGGCCAAAACCACACGCGTATCGGCCAATACACTTAAAAAATGCAAATATCGGCCCGATATCAGACCAATATATATATCGGTCTATCCTTAATCCTAATGCAGCATTTACTCTTACTGTAAGGTGTAGGTGTTAGATGGCTTAGTGGCCATCTAAGTGGTCTAGACCAAAGAAACTTTTTTGAGCTTCATTTCACTGGTCTGGAATGGTGCATAAGGTATCTCTTGGAATTAAGTACCATATTGCTTTCCTCCTGACACCCCAAAATGTACAAAATAGTAAAAAAAAGAAATACTTCTCTCAGATTAAGCACCAGAATTTCGTGTTCAGAAATGTACTCTAACAAAACTATAGACTAGAGGCATTATTTTTCTGTCAAAACAGAAATAAATGACTGCCGCAATAGAGAGGTGGTGGGAAGGGGAGCGCTGACTTCTTTGCCTCCCAAAAAACAGTGGGTTGTTCCCTCTAATGACGATAAAACGAGCGCCGTATGTTGTTGATGGTTGTAAGTAACAATTACCTGTATTCCTGTTTTGCGAACATAGGCAAGGATGACCCAAATACACCTTCACTGCCCCCTACAACAGACTCAAACGGTTCAAGCACAGCCCAGCCAACCACCAGTGTCGCTATGACCACCACACTGGCCACATCCACAGACACACCTATGACCTCCTCCCTCTCCTCCTCTGAAGGGGAGGAGCTGAGGACCACCACTTCTCCTTCCTCCTCCTCCACCACCACCACCACACAAGAACATCACAACACCACATGGTCTTTGGGGTCACATGGTGACAACGTCAATGTCACACGCCACATCCCTGTCACAGGACGGGCCACGGCGCATGACCAGCAACAGAATGTCAGTCTTGTTTATCAAAACAACACAACTGCAATGCCAACAACATCAGGGGGAACGCACGAGGAAGCTGACAGGGCCATCACACGTGTGTCACACGAAGACCCAACATGGCGGAACAGTACAAGAAATGCCACACAGGACGAGAGCTCAGTCACCCAGAAAACTCACACGCCTGTGGTCACTGCCACACCGTCACCCCAGCCTGATAGAAGTCCATCAGACGACACAAGTAAAGCACTCCTTTATTCCCCATTCTGATGCTCAAATCGCAGCAAATTGTCTAGGCTCTGAGTGCGTTACAATATGCGACCTTGCCTCCTCCACTGCTTGTCTCCTCCTACCAGGAAATAATATGTCATGATGACATCACTGACAACAGCATTATAATTTCAATGTCTTGCAAAAGCTCATTTGTAAAGTTTTTTTCACATTTGCAATTGGGATGGTGAATGAAAAACAGTCCCTCAAATGTTGTTGTGGCTAGGCTGACAGCTGGAAAACTTTATCGTTTTCTCCACGGAGGAGGGTACAGGAGGCGGGACGAGGAGACAAGCACAAGTGGAGGAGGCAAGGTTGCATATTGTAACGCACTCTCTGTCTACATGCCTAAATGCACTGAGTTGCCACCATGTAATTTGCTGATTAGAAATTTGTGTTTGAACAACAGTTGAGCAGGTGTGCCTAATATACTGGCCAGTGAGTGCAGAGTCCGGTATAAATAAAAATCAAAGTCACGTCTTGCAATGTAAAAGTAGGCCATAAAAGTCCTAATATACTAGAAGTGTTTCTCATGTTGCTTCTATGTCTTCCCAACTTAACCATCAGCTGGCAGCAGCAGCCTCTACCTGGCCTGCATCCTCTTGCCCCTGGTGGCCGTGGTGCTCATCACTGCTGTCCTCTACCGCAGATACATCATCAGGAAGAGGTACTACTACACTATATTCAGGGCCCTAAATTAACCTTTTTCCATCACCAGACAAAATGGCTAGTAGATGGTAAGCTAACTAGCCAAACACACACCCACTAATCAAAGTGGTCAAAGTGGCTAGTACGTTGATATTTTCTACCAGCCAAGCTGAATGTTCAACAGCATTTGACTGGCCGGCTGGTGTTAATTTAACACCCTGACTATATTACACTACACTACAATGTAGGGCTGGGCGGTATAACGTTAAAAAAACATGATAACGGTTTTCACCTACACAAGGTTCACTTTTTGATGAGAGAAGTATTCCAAAACAGTGATTAAAATAGAAATGGAGATTAATTAAAATTCAGGATTTTATCTCATTTTTAAATTTAATTTCAGCCTTTTCTTCAGAAACATTGAGATGCGCCTCTTATGAAAAAAATTGTGCAGAGAACCGTGATATTAATTTTCATCAAGAAAACCGTGATACGCATTTTTTCCAGAACCGCCCAGCCCTACTAGAATGCTACAGTATACTGTAGTATAGCATACTATACTATACTATACTACAATATATTACACTACACTACACTATACTATACTATACTAAACTAGATATACTATACTATACTATACTATACTATACTATACTATAAAATACTATACTCACAGCTTTATTTTCATTTGACTTTTATTTTGAGAAGTTATCGTTATTCTCAGCTAGTCTTCCACATTGTTGAAAGGTTTTTTATATACAGTAAGTTGACTCATGTCTCGTGAAACAAACAGAATGATTTCTGTACACTTTATGAGAGCTGCTATGAATGTATTTTGAAGAAAAACATGTGTAGCAAAGTGTTATGTTGTGTTCATGAGTTTATTGGACGAATTACATTTTCTACAACTGAATATGTTTGTATTCATGTTTTTGTTTGTTTTCAGAATGGACCTTCCTCCCCCTTTCAAACCCCCTCCACCACCAGTCAAGTACACTTCAGTACAGCAGGACATCATGAGACAACGAGAGATCCTGATGACTGATATCCTGGTGTAGGAGAAGATGAGAGACAACCGAGAAGGGGGGGGGGGGGTCCCATGTGGTCAAAGGGCATGAACACGTAGCATACTGATGGTGCAGATTCTCAATGGTGTTTCTATAAACTATAGGTGGGGGCTCACTGTCCATGGGGCCCACGTTCTAATCCAGTGGGGGTCGTTTCCCAACTTTATCCCATCTCTCTCTCCTGCTTTGTTTCCTTTCTGGTCTTCACTATCCTGTCCAATGACGGCACAAAAAAAATTATATTTTAAAACTATAAAGGGGGGGGGGGTTACGAGGAGCCTGGGTGATCTGCTTGGGCATGAGGCCTAGTGCTGCTTCAGTACGCTCTGGAGAGCACCTCAGCCAAAGAGGATGCAAATGTGGATGCTGATGGTGCAGTTCTCTTCTCCCTGCGCCTCATGGGAGTAAAGCTGCTCTTCCTCTCCAGCTGAGCTTGTGAAGAACTCTGCTGACAACAGCAAGGTCACGCACACAGACAGGACCGACTGACTGACTGACTGGAGTGGAGCTCCCCAAGTGTCTGTGCATCACTGTCTCTACTCTGGCAGATGATTAAAGGGGGCATACTGATATGACTCTTCAAAAAATATCCAAGGACTAACTTTCCAGACTCACCATATTTTGTGGTAGGCCTACAGATCCTCTTTTCTTCTCTCTGCTGAAGTTATTAGTGTTTTTCCCTCTGAAATGGCAGGCTCATATACAAGGCATGTTCTCTCTAGGGGACAGACGGTTAATGATACTTTCAGACTGTGGGTTTGTGTTTGTAGGCAATTGCAGACAGTGTGGGTGAACCTTAGCCAGGCCGTGCCCTCCTAGTGACGCAACAGCTTCAGCGTTGCTACCAGTCAGGTCAAGAGTCAATGCAAGTACTTTCTGAGTTCCCGCAAATACGGGAACTCCTCCCACTTTGTTGGGAAGCAAACAACCATTAGCAAACCAAGGGAGGCCATTTGGGAAATGTTAATTGTTATGCTCTTGGTCAGACCAAGTCTAGAAGAGATTTGAAAGTCGATGATAATCAGGCTAGGTGAACCTCTCTTCCTGTGCATTGTGGTGATCCTTCTGATTTTAAGCAGATACTGTAATAAGATATATTTTGGTGTACGACGCCCTTTTTTATCACTGCCGGAAAAAATGCTTCTGATGTAATTATTACTGTATATAAATGTAAAGCAGACTTATGTTTTGTACTCATGCATGTATCGAATTATCATTAAACTATTTTTGTTTACATCACTTTTAATTGTGGATATTTATCACCTCAAACAATGTCTCAAATAAGATGAATGAGGAAAAGAGTAGTTTCACATCCGTGAGAAAAGACATAGCACACAGAAGGAGTGCATTCGAATATGCGACCTTGCGTCCTCCGCTTGAGCTTGTGGCCTCGTACCAGGAAGTAATATGTCGTGATGACACTGACAACAGCATTATATTTCAATATCTCGCAAAAGCTCAATTGTAAAGTCATTTTCTCATTTGCAAACTGGATGGTGAATGAAGTACAGTCCCCCAAAAATTGTTGTGGCTAGGCTGACAGCGGGGAAATAATTGTTTTCTCCACAGAGGAGGGGCCAGGAGGCGGGGCGAGGCCACAAGCACAAGTGGAGGACGCAAGGTTGCATATTGGAATGCACTCAGAAGGCCACAGTTTGCTGTGCTGAACCTCCTGACTATGGGTCTTTCTCAAATGCAAGGCCAGTGTCCTTCCAAGTGTATCAGCCTAATTAGGCACGCCCAGTGATTGGATACCCTTTATTAGTCATACCCAGTGATTGGATATTCTGTAGAGTTCACCAAAAAGTATCCAATCACTGGGCGTGACTAATTAGGCTGATACACTTGGAAGGACACTGGCCTTGCATTTGAGAAAGACCCAATGACAGTGTCTCATTGTCTCCCCCTCCTGGCCAAATTGCTTTTTTACAACGTTTCTGCAATGTGTGCTTGTAGACCAGGGGGGGTCAAACTTAAATTCACAGAGGGCCAAAATCTAAACCTGGGACGAAGCCGCAGGTCAAACTCAATATTTATTCAATAAATAAATGGGCTATAATTGCGCAAACTGGCACTTAATACTC
Organism: Engraulis encrasicolus; assembly: GCF_034702125.1. Lineage (NCBI taxonomy): Eukaryota > Metazoa > Chordata > Actinopteri > Clupeiformes > Engraulidae > Engraulis > Engraulis encrasicolus. Next base: position 9,535,359 of record NC_085863.1, on the reverse strand, counting down.
AGAGGCAAATTGCACAAGTATTCATTCCCATCTACTAGTTGAAATGTGCCTGCGCATATTCTGGTGTTGACCTATATGAGGGTGAGACATTACACTGTCCTGGGCCCACTCACATGCCTGTGAGACACTACATTTCATCTTCAAGTCATGTTACTATATGGAATATGTGGGCCAACTAACAACTTAACATCTGAAATCATCTCGCGGGGCAAATGAAATGACCTCGCGGGCCAGAATTGGCGGCTGAGTTTGACATCCCTGTTGTAGACAGTCATCTACAGTCCTGGGGAAAAAATAAAAGGCCACTTCAAAATTTTCAGTTTTTTAATTCACTATTCATAGGAATGCGTTTGAGTAAAAAAATGACATTTTTGTTTCATTCTATAAACTACTGACAACATTTCCACCAAGTTTCAAATATTGCCATTTGGAGCATTTATTTGCATCAAATGACACATGATCAGAATAGCACAAAAGATGCAATGTTTGCCAGCCCTAAACAAAACAAAAAAGCAAAGAAAACAAAACAACATAACAGTAATATTTTAACTTACAAAGACTTTAAAAATCAATATTTTGTGGAATGTTCTTGGATGACTTTATTCTATTCCTGGTGCAAGAATTAAAGTTGCTCATCGTTGTTTTATGGCTTGTGACCATCCATCTTCCTTTTGATCACATTCCAAAGCTTTTCAATGGGGTTTAGGCCTAGAACTTGGGTTGACTTTGGCAGTGTCTTGATCTGGTGGTCCTCCGTGCACAAATTAATTGACTGAGTTGTGTGTCTTGGAGCATTGTCCTGCTGGAAAAAGCTGTCCTCAGAGTCGGGGGATATTGTCAGCACAGATAACATCCAAGATAACTTTGTAGCCTATGTGGTTTCAGTCATGTGTCCTACTGCCTGATCCAGCATGAAGGAAAAATGTGAAACTGTATCATGCACTGAATTTTATTATGTAATACCGGTGTGTAAAGATGTGAGAAGAACAAGTGTGCCATGTTCTTCTGTACAGGCCTCGAAAATGTATGAGCAATACTTCTGTGAATCTTTTTCATTGGCCAAAAGTGCACAGGTAAACAATAGTGTTCAGTGTTAGCACTGATATTTATTTATGCACATCAAGCATTAATATTTGTAGAGAGTTACTTGTGCACAATCCCTGATGCTGAACAAAAGGATTACGTATTTTTTGAAAAAAAAAAGTTAGCACACTCCTTTGGCTTATTTTCTTCTTTAAGTTATTTTTTCTTCTTTTTATTCATTCTTTCAATGGCAATGACGTTTGGACCTCTCTGTCTTCCTCAGATTCACCTTGGTCGAAATGTCATTGCCATTGAATGAATGAATGTCAGTCCCAAAGTATATGTCGCCAATGTAAAAGCTGACAAAGATATGCGGTGACAATGAATGAATGAATGAATGAATAAATGAATGAATGAGTGAATGAATGAATGGATGAATAAATGAATTAATGAATGAGTGAATGAATGAATGAATGGATGAATAAATGAATGGATGAATGAATTGTCAATGAAGGAATGAATGAATGACAATTCCTACTGTTCCAAGACATTTACAATACCTCTTCACCATCCTCTACAAGGTGTCCAAAATGCATACACACTTTAAATCATTGCAAAGAAGGTGTCATGTCAGTTTCAGAGTAATCAGATTTACTTTGACCCAAGAGACACTTTGATCAAGAGAAAACGTGGTGTCATAAACAGATGTGTGATTGAGACTGAATGGACCTTCCAGCTCCAGGTGTCAAAGTGCCACGCCAAATTGCTAATACACACCTTATGATAACCATGATACTTTGCAAGTAGCAAAATGTTTAGATTACATAATAAGTTAATGAGACATTCGGTTTGTTTCCCCCCAAAAAGGGGCGTAGGCCTAACGCACATTCACGAGCAAAGTACCCGTGTGGCCGGCTATGGGACTGCCCAATCAATCACCTGAACAGGTGTGAGCAAATGTGACTTAATTTAGCCAACGTCGCGAGTTACACACCTGTTGCACTCGCCAAATACACTCTCCAGTCTTGCACAGGTAAAGTTCGCAGAATTGGGTCTAGGGGTTATCGGACATCAGCAATGGAGCCAACGGGCGAAGCTGGTGCCGCTGGTGTACAAGTCAAGGATGATCTTGCAGAAAAATGTCAGAAACTATTTCTGGAGTTCTTGGAAGAGTAAGTGGTTTGTTGATGTTAACAGCAGCTCCACAGTGCGGCTGGAATAGAATTCTAGTTTCTCTCTCTCTCTCTCTCTCTCTCTCTCTCTCTCTCTCTCTCTCTCGAATACGGATGAATACAAAACGCACCACTACACACCTATTTGCACGACTCACCGTGATGTGTATGAAAGTACATACATTCCAGGCAGGTCTTGTGTAGGCTACCTGCCGTCTGTTTCAACACCAGTAGGCTACATGCAATGATCGTGTTGTTTTGTGCGCTGTGCCGCTCCAAATTTCAGGTTTCAGGACAAAACTGGGGAGATTCTGTACTTACCGGACGCACAAGAGCTCATCCGACCCGAAAGGAATACCTTAGTTGTCAGCTTCACCAACATCGAACACTTCAACCAGCAGTTGGCTACCACCATCCAAGAAGAATACTACAGGTACAGCTGCTTAACTCGTACTGCACGTCTGGGAAAGATGGCAGGAAGGAGTTGGTGATCTGAATTGATTTTTCTCCCCATCCTACCAGGGTGTACCCGTTCCTCTGCAGAGCTGTGCGCCATTTTGCCCGTGACCATGGAACCATTCCACCCTCCAAAGAGTTCTACGTGGCCTTCTCTGAATTCCCAACCAGACACAAGTGAGTAGTATGCTGTATCACAACAACAACACACTCGCATCCCATCTGTTTCATTATAACTACTCCTATAAAATATATGTAGGCCTAGGCTATAGGCCTACATTTTGTTCATCAATGGGTATTGGGTAAATAGTTGTAAACAGTTGACAATGGTCATAATTCATGCCCAGTGGCATTATTACAATAGAGGCAAAGGTGGGCAACTCCCTGGGCCCCTCCAACTTCCCCCAATTGCAGGGGGCCCCAGACAGGCTGTTAGAAAACAAGTATTTGAAGGCCCCTTTTGCTAAATTCGCCTTGAACCCCCACATGGCTAAATCTGCCCCTGATTATGCCCCACCTGTCTGAGTAAACTCCCACTGCCCTCTAGGATTCGAGAGCTCACCACCTCCAAGATTGGCACGTTGACCCGCATCAGTGGGCAGGTGGTGCGTACCCACCCTGTGCACCCCGAGCTGGTGAGCGGCACCTTCCTGTGCCTCGACTGCCAGTCTGTCATCAAGGACGTGGAGCAGCAGTTCACCTACACCCAGCCCTCCATCTGCAAGAACCCCGTCTGTGCCAACCGCAAGCGCTTCATGCTGGACACCAACAAGTCGCGATTTGTTGACTTCCAAAAGGTAGGGGAGTTCTGTCAAGAACAAGTGATGCTTTTGGTTATCTTTTTAATGTCATCGTGCCACACCCATACATTAAGATCAACTGGGAAACTCCAACTCCCATTGTCATTGTGACACAGCAGTCCACGGCACACAGTGCAAAAATTGCATTTATTCCTCACCCGTGCAAGGGGGCAGCCCCCAATGGTTCCCCAAGCAGTCCTACCCCCCCCCCCCCCACCACCCCCGCGAACCTTACGGGTCAGGAGTCGAACCAGCAACCTTTGAGATACTGGAGATACTGACGCCTCAACTGCTTACCCATGCCCACTGCCCATGTCATATGGTAACTTATGTCCAAAGTCCCATCCCAAGCCTGAAGCAAAACCTGAAGCATCACAGTTAGAGTGCGTTTTAATATGCGACCTTGCCTCCTCCACTTGCCTCCTCCACTTGCTTCTCGTCATGATGACATCACTGACAACAGCATTATATTTCAATATCTTGCAAAAGCTCAATTGTAAAGTCTTTTTCTCATTTGCAATTGTGATGGTGAATGAAAAACAGTCCCTCAAAAGTTGTTGTGGCGAGGCTGACAGCTGGGAAACTTTATCGTTTTCTCCACGGAGGAGGGGCCAGGAGGCGGGATGAGGAGACAAGCACAAGTGGAGGAGGCAAGGTCACATATTGGGATGCACGCTTTGTGTGGGTGAGGCTAGGCTAGCACATCCCCCTGTCCTTTCTGATTAAAAGGAAATAAAACATGAATTGCCTGCACATGCCATGTATAGTAATTCAATGTTTTTTTTTATTTGTCATACGTTTTCTTGTGCTGACAGTGAAATGAAGTTGCAGCTGCTCTCTACTGTGTAGTAATAGTAAATAAATAATTGGAAAATAATGAGGGAGGAGGATGATGATGATGATTAAAGAAAAAGATGTCCTAAGAATTTAAAAAGTGGTTGGCTTGAGGGCAGAAGCTCTTGCGCAATCTCTCTGTATTGCATTATATGGAATGTAGTCGTTTCCCTGAGGACTGCCTTTGAGACATGGAATGGCTATATGATGGAAGGTGTCTTTCATCTTTTTTGTTGTTTTTTTTTTGCCGTGTCTTTGGTCTTCTTGAATATATTTCTTGTAGCCCTGGAAGGATTTTTCTTTTTCTTTTTTCTGGTTCTGCAGAGTACATTACTGCCTCTTTTCCACTGAATGTTTTCTGGTAGGCCTACAGCTCGACACAGAACGATTCGGCCGACACTTTTTGCTATACGATTGAGCTGTGTCGTGCCTATTCGAAAAGGAAAAAATGGCTGCCAAGTCATGCTGTGTCGAGCTGTAGGGCGACCAGAAAAACGGCAGTGGAAAACGGGCATACTACTAGTACCAAAGAAGGTGGATCTAACAAGAAGCGTCATTTTTGTTTCTTTTCCGGTATCCACTTTATATCGGGTGAACGCCCCTTTAGGAGACCTTCGGTTAGGAGACCTTCGGAGTCCTGAGGTTAAGAATCAATGAAGTCCCCTTAGCGCTGTAGATGGCGGTAACGCACGTCTTGCGCAAACACCTCAAAAAGAGAAGAAGAAGTAGGGGACAACGCCCCCTTAGGAGACCCAACTTGAGCACACGCTTTTGCATTGAGTGGGCGTGTTTTGCGATATCTTGCTCTGATTCAGTATTTTTGCTAGTACTCTATGCAGGCCTACCCATTGAGACCGTCAATGGATGGGCCTACCTTATCCTGAGCGGTGCAGTTGCCATACCACGTTAATGATTGTACCACTAGGAGATTGCACCACTGACCGCTCCCCATCTCCTCACCCTGTGTTGCCAGGTGCGTATCCAGGAGACGCAGGCTGAGTTGCCGCGGGGCTCCATCCCCCGCAGTGTGGAGGTGGTGCTGAGGGCCGAGGCCGTGGAGTCGGCCCAGGCTGGGGACCGCTGCGACTTCACCGGGGCCCTCATCGTGGTGCCGGACGTGGCTGCTCTCGCCATGGCAGGTGATTGAGGTGGAGGATGAATGAACGAGTCCATGAGTGCGTTGCAATATGCGACCTTGCCTCCTCCATTTGCTTCTCTCCTCGTACCAGGAAGTAATATGTCATGATGACATCACTGACAACGGCATTATATTTCAATATCTTGCAAAAGCTCAATTGTAGAGTCTTTTTCTCATTTGCAATTGGGATGGTGAATGAAAAACAGTCCCTCAAAAGTGGCTAGGCTGACAGCTGGGAAACTTAATCGTTTTCTCCACGGAGGAGGGGCCAGGAGGCGGGACGAGGAGACAAGCGCAAGTGGAGGAGGCAAGGTCGCATATTGAAATGCACGCCTTAACCCGTTGGCATACAAATCTGGGGTGCATTTCTGGAAAGCGTAGTTGTTAGCAGTTAGCAACTTTGTTGGTTGCAATGCAATTTCCCATTGATGACTACCAAAGTAGCTAACATAGTTAGCAACTACGCTTTCCAGAAATGCACCCCCCTAATGTTATTGAACAAAAACAGAGTTTCAAAACCTTTTCGTCTGGTTAAGAACTGACCATGGACCTTTGTGAAATAAGAAGCTTTAGCAGGTCAAAATTGATGGTCATCGCTGTGCACGTCTCCTCTCGCCATGTCAGGTGATGAGTGAAATAATGTATTGAGAAGGAGGGCTTTGACAGCAGTGTTGCCAAAAGAAAATCAGCCAAAGTCGCTATTGGCGTCACGCACAGCGTCACGCACGGCGCGCTGATCTACAGAAAACGGGCCCACATGCATTTGTCCTCGGTAGAAATGGGCGGTGCTAGTTACTTTTTGGAGATCAGAGCTTATCTGCAGCCCTGCTTAACCGTGGGAAACGTTTCTGACGGCGGCGCAGAGTCACAATTATGTGGAAAAACAATGAATTCGTCACTGTAAATGCGCGTTTTAAAAAGTCGCTAGATGCTCCAAAAAGCCGCTAAGTCGCTAGTTGAGGTTTTTTGTCGCCAGAGCCGTCAAAGTCGTTAACTTGGCAACCCTGTGTATCGTTAATCCATAGCTGTTCTGTGTATGTTTGTGATTGGTCCATGACTCCTGTAGGTACAAGGGCGGAGACGAGCAGCAGAGTGACGGGGAAGGAGGGCTTTGACGCCGACGGGCTGCAGGGGCTGAAGGCCTTGGGCGTGAGGGAGCTGTCATACAGACTGGCCTTCTTAGCCTGCCACGTGGCCCCCACCAACCCCAGGGTGACACACACACACACACACACACACACACACACACACACACACACACACACACACACACACACACGTGGCCTTCTTAGCCTGCCACGTGGCCCCCACCAACCCCAGGGTGACACACACACACACACACACACATTAACATCGTTCACTAAACCCAAGGGTCTGCACATGCACATGTGGACACACACACATACACACACCTTCTTGACCTGCCACATCACCCGCAACAACCCCAGGGGTCTGCACTCTGCACACACAAACGGAGACTTCAACGATTTTCCTAACAAATTTCTCATTTTCAGATTTCATTAAATGATCCCTAAATTGTTTTATCAGTTTTACCTGTTTTCTGATACATTCAACTTTTCTTACGGAATAAATGTGTTTTGTAGTTTGGCGGTAAAGCCCTACGTCCAGAGGACCAGACGGCTGAGAGTGTAAAGAACCAGATGACGGTTCAGGAGTGGGAGAAGGTGTTTGAGATGAGCCAGGACAAGAACCTCTACCACAACCTCTGCAGCAGCCTGTTCCCCACCATACACGGTACAGTGCAGTGCGGTGTGCTGCAGACTACCACCAGAGAGAGTAGAGAGAGGGAGAGGTTCCATTGGCCCATTGTTTCCGGGTTCTATTATTGCAAGGGGGGGGGGGATCCCCCTTTAGGCAGACCTAGGCAGACCTAAGGACTGTTCTATTCAATGCTAGGAGCATTATGACACGCCCCTTTAGGCAGACCGGAATCTGGTCATGTTAGGTGCCTATAGCAACCTATTACATTGGCATATCTCTATATACTTAAAGAATCTCTGCTACCAGAGTTCATGGGCTTGTTCACCTCCCTCATAAGATAGATGTTTTTGTACACTCATTTTCTGTCCTCTACTACAACATCTGTACCAGCCCTATTCCCCCACCACTATACACAGGCTGCATCCCAAAGTCCCTACTACTTAAACAAAAGTCCCTACTATGTAAAAGGCAAAAATAAGGAAAGTATATCCCCTAGTACAGTGATTCCCAACCTATGGGCCGGGGCCCACTGGTGGGCCCTGAAGGTATTCCAAGTGGGCCTTGAAATAATTTTCCAAAAACAATAATCATATTTTGTTGTGTGTTGTTGTTGATTTTATTTGAGTTTTATTCTTAATTGGGCCAGAGGTGGGCCCCGAACATTTTTGACAATTTTGAGTGGGCCCCAAGTTGAAAAAGGTTGGGAACCCCTGCCCTAGTAGGCTTTCAACAAGGAGGCGAACGGTACCCGGATGACTTTCTTAATCCGGTCATATTTGCGGTAAGCAAACAATGGTTACTTTGCTATCCTAGAAATCCAGGGGAGGTCGACAACTGTACAGCCATTGGTCATTATTCATCAGGGGTTCAAAGGTTATGTAAATGATGGTGCTGTAGTGCCAGGCCTAGCATTTCGTAATTTTAGGGGCAAGGCCACTTGACAGGGCATCAGAGAGGGCATCAAGGCCACTGTGGCTTTATGGCAGATATTTGTTCAAGGGCACAAGGCCAAAATGGGAGGGCACGAGGCCATGGCCCTCGCGAAATTCCTGCCCTGACTGCATCCAAATTACACTTAATATTTGGCTGGCTTTCTACATAGAACCTACTGGTCAGGACACAGTGATGGCCACTGGTAATGGAGGCAGTGCCTACTACAGGTTTCAGGATGAAGCCACTGTGTGGTGCCGACCTGCTCTAAGGAAGCCTGTTCTTGTAAAAAAAAATGTTCATGTGGTTGGATGCGTTGTTGTCGAGGCAACACTGACAAGCCTGGCATGGGCGAAATGCTTTTTCCATTTGACCTGTGCAAAATTCTATTGCTTGCTAACAAGTTGAATAGTTGTTCTCCTAACAAGGCTGCTGTGTTCTGGAATGTAAACAGGAAATGATGAGATCAAAAGAGGAATCTTGCTGATGCTCTTTGGTGGTGTTGCCAAGACGACCATGGAGGGAACATCCCTGCGGGGAGATGTGAACGTTTGCATCGTTGGAGACCCCAGTACATCCAAGAGCCAGTTTCTCAAGTACAACTCTCTCTCTGCCTTGCAATGCCTCAAAAACTCAAGTCCTGTACTGTTGCACTTTTTTCTACATCAATGAATGGCTGCTCCTCTTAATGTGTATGCCACTTTGGAATAAAGCCTTTACTTGGGCCAAAATGGAGGTCAATGCTCCCTACATAGGCAAAGTGCAGTAACTATGCCAACATTGAAACTGGGAAAAATGCCTTCAAAGTATTTGTATTAGGTTGGATATTTTAGTTACTGCAAATTTGACATGACAATTCTCTAAAAGAGGACACATAAGGCTTTGTCACAAGATAAGAGGGGTCATGGAGACCATTTTCAGTCTAAAGTCAAATGTAAAAAATAGTTAGTTACTGCATTTTGCCTTTGTAGGCCTTTGTAGTATGGATATCAGAGTGTAATAAGACAGTCAAAAAAGATGTGGCAAATGTGTATTGTGGCCGACAAAATACAAAAGAAGTCATCGGACAATAACTGGAGCTAAACTGGAAATAAACTATTCGTTTCCTATCAGAGTGTAATGCCAGGAGGGTGATGATCATAATTAATTTTGAAGTACAGCAATTAACTGGAGGGGTGTGTGCGTGTGTGTTTGGCTGTTGTAATTGTTATGCCTAAAACTTTTTTTTTTTTAACAGAACTAATGTAAACTGTATGTAAGGTACAACGTTGTGTCTCCGCAGGCATGTGGAAGACTTTGCGCCACGAGCGGTGTACACCAGCGGTAAGGCGAGCAGCGCTGCGGGTCTGACGGCTGCCGTGGTGAAGGACGAGGAGTCGCATGAGTTTGTCATCGAGGCCGGCGCCCTCATGCTGGCAGACAATGTGAGGGATTACAACATTTAAAACCAAAGTGACTAATCACACTCACAGCTACAGTTACAACAGGAAAATCTGTAAATGGGTAGCTGTGGAAACATTACGAATAACAATTTTAGTCATGTATGTATTGTAAGCATTATCTTTACAATATAGGCTAATGCAATAATGGTCAGCTAATTTCATTGCTTTGTGTGTGTGGTTTTTTTTGTTGTTCTACAAAACAAATCCTTTGCCATATCCCACCACAAAGTTTTTGTTTCAGTTTAAACGTGCTGGTAATACTGTATTGTCAGATGCATACATTTGTTGCTGAAAAACTTTTCAGATAAATATGAGTAGAAGTATTGAAATTAATTTAATTTACACGTAATTAAAATGATTCATTGACATTACTTTAATTAAGTAATTGAGATGGTTGCAACTACAGTAACATTTTAAACGGTAAGATGTTTTTAAAAAGTGAAATTCACAATTTCTGGTTTTGGCCTGCTTTGGTGCTTCTTACTTTGTGAATAACGAACTGTTACTTATGAGACTTGTCATTGATGGCATGCAGCCATATCGTGCGTGTGTGTGTCAGTCCAAGTTTGCCTGCTTGCCTTGATTCACTACCTATGTGTGTGTGTTCACAGGGTGTATGTTGCATAGATGAGTTTGATAAGATGGATCTGAAAGACCAAGTAGCCATTCACGAGGCTATGGAACAGCAGACCATCTCCATCACCAAGGCTGGAGTCAAGGTAACATGCTGCTGCTTAGATCCTCACTAACATGCTAATGTGCAATAGGGTTTTAAACAAAGTACTCCTACATCTAGGCCACTGATGTACACAATATATTCATTAAAATATACAGTGTACGGGGGGCGCTGTGGCGCAGCGCGCTAAGCCCCCCACCTTTGGGCTTGCATGCCCATGGGGACCCTGGTTCGAGTACGCCCGGGGTCATTTCCAATCCTCCCCTGTCTCTCTATCCCATTCGCTTTCTGACGCCATCTTCAACTGTCCTGTCAAATGAAGGCATAAAAGCCCCTAAAAATATATATTTAAAAATATATATATATATGCATACAATGCATTGTACACTGTGTGTGTGTGTGTGTATGTATATATATATATATATATATTTTTATATTTACAGTGTACATGCATTCACCCACTCGGCTCCTCTGGCTCGCTGTCCCCTCCGAATGCTCCACCCGTGGTCGTGCGGTGCCAATCACTGCCAGCCATCTGGGATATTGATTAGTCAATGTGGGGGAAAACAAAGAATTTCATGGGCGGGCCCAGAGTTACCGACTGGGTCTATGATATTTACATTCTTTTTATTTCACTGTACAGTATATGAAATGTCATCTGAGAGCATTTTGTCTATTTATTTTTTTAATTGAAGTCTGATATGAAAAAAATATCCCTGTGTGTAAAATAAAAAAAGACAAGTCAATATAACAGATTCAGCCATTGGTCAGATCTTTGCCTACAACACATTTTCACCATTCGTCAATGTCGCCAAGCACGTCAAGGACTCAAAATGAAAGTACCATCATGACACACATATCACCATGACGCACACATCACGAGATGTAACAAGATCAATTAACCTTGGTTATTTACATGTATATTGGATTCAATATGTTTTTTTTCTATATTGTGGTCTTTAGGCAACTCTGAATGCACGAACCTCCATCCTGGCGGCAGCCAACCCCATAGACGGCCGCTACAACCGCGCCAAGTCCTTGAAGCAGAACGTCAACATGTCCGCTCCCATCATGTCCCGATTCGACCTCTTCTTCATCCTGGTCGATGAGTGCAATGAGGTCAGGAGGGAATATGCAAACTATTATGTACTCCATACTGTGGAGCAGGGGTGTCAAACTCTTTTCGGTTCAGGGGCCAAATACAGTGGATTTGATCTCAAGTGGGCAGGACCAGTAGCCTAGCGATGCCATCCATGTACTCCACCCAAAGATTTTGGCTCCGCACATCGTCTGGCAAAAGCCTCGAGCTCGGTTCTCTCAGTGTTTCACCAATCAGCAAACAGTTGAGAGTGGTGACGTAGAACTCACCCGCGAGCTCCGTTACTGATTGGTTAAGGTAACTATATTCACACTTTCGTTTTGTTATTTGTATGCTTTTGCGATGCTATAACGTAACATGCATGCTAATAAAGGGTTTTAATTTGAGTTTGGAACTTCAATTCATTTAAATGATGGAGTAAGATCAGACCATCTCCCATCTTCCACGGAGACGGATTCCTCATGGCTTTTGCCAGACTGATTGACAGAGTCAACAGTCGGCTATTCGCCCAGGCAACAGGACCAGAACCGCAATAGCGAAATGTAGCAAATTTCTGCTTCATATTGGAATCATATTGCTAGTCAATCATCTCAAAGTGGAGAGGGTATAGCGGGAGCATTTATTGTAAATGACTAGCCAAAAAAACCACATTCACTCCCAAGTAGGCTATTAAAAATACTAAAATCTTAGACACATGCAGAAACATTGTAATGGCTCAGTTTTACTTATTTTTTTGACATGGTTTTATTTCTCTACACGTCTGGGGTCATATTGAACCATCTGACGGGCCGCAGGGCCTTGTGTTTGACATCCCTGCTGTAGAGCGATCGAAAAATGCAAGAAGGTTGTGGACCAACACCTTAATACAAAATCTACTATTCATGCTTAGGAGGACAATGAGGTCATGATCAATAACAAACACCTTTACACCAACATTACTTCCTAGTAATGAGACCAATGAGTGTAATGAGTTTGTGGACAGTAGAATCTGTAGTTTAACGCAAGAAGTTTCCTGGTCTTGCGAACCTGCAGGTTACTGATTATGCCATCGCTAGGCGCATTGTGGACCTGCATGCCAGAAACGTGGAGTCGGTGGAGAGGGTGTATTCCACAGATGAGATCCAGAGATACATTCTCTTTGCACGTCAGTTTCAGCCAAAGGTATGTGATGTGCAAGGTCAGATGTTAAGACCTTGCTTTCCTATGACCATTTACGTCAGGGAGGTCTACTGTACCCCTGCCTGCTGTTTGAAAATGACTGTGTGCGTGTGCTTTTGCGTGCGCGTGTGCGTGTTTTCTGGCATCTTGGCTCCAGATCACCAGTGAGGCTCAGGAGTTCCTGGTGGACCAGTACAAGCGTCTGCGTCAACGGGACAGCAGTGGTGGCACAGCCAAGTCTGCCTGGCGCATCACCGTGCGACAGCTGGAGAGCATGGTGCGCCTCTCCGAGGCCATGGCCAGATTATACTGCTCCGATGAGGTCAGACCACCACAAAGCTTTCATTTGATTCATTTTTACATTAACCTTTACCGCACTTTCTGTGTTCGATACTCACGTTCTGGAAATATTTTGGAATTATGTCAATGATGACCCGTTTGTCAAAGGCTCCCTGAGCCGCCATCTTTGTGTAAAAATGGAATGGTGGGGATTAGCCTTAAGCTGGGCTTACACTGTGCGACTTTTGCCCCGATTTTGCCCCGATTTGGCACTCCCACGACTTGTTGGGAGTCGGGCCGATTTCTTTCTCAATCGCAGGTCAATCGTGAGTCTCGCATCGTGCAGTGTACATGGGCGCTGGGAGATGGTCACTCCCAAGTGAGATCACTCCCGGACGTGTAGCCCCAGGTGTTTCTATCACTCCCAGACGTTCTATCCCACCCGATTATATTTCACGTATTATCATACACTGCCACATACAAGCAATTTAGGGTTAGGGTTAGGTTTAGGGTTAAGGTTAAGGTTAGGGTTAGGTTTAGGGTTAAGGTTAGGGTTAGGTTTAGGGTACGTAACAAAAAACTAACATCAAAAAGATAACTAGCTCCGTTATATGGCGGTGGGCTCGATAGTCTGGCTAGTGGGAGCGAACCGACCGGGGATCGAACCGCGCTGGGAGCGACAAACTGGGAATCGTACATGGGGTAACGATAAGCGATTTCGCCTCACGAGCCTGAAATCGCAGGGTCGCAAGAAAATCAAAACTGTTTGAAAACCTGGTCGTGGCTTGTGCGTACATCGCACAGTTAAAGCAGTGCTATGACCCGATTAGACACTTCACATGCACAAATTAATAGGGCCGTGCGATTTGCTGTTGAGCACGACCTCATCTCCAGCTCAGGTGCCCATGTTCCATCCTCTGCAGACCGGGGAAACATGCCTGTCGCGTCGCACAGTGGAAGCATTTGGCTCGCATCCGACTGTCGGCTCATATAGTGTGAGGACGCGAGTCGTGAGATGTGAAATTTTAAATAGTTATATTCCATCGTGCAGTGTGAGCAGGAGCTTAATACCCACGAGTGAAAATATCGCACAGTGTATGCCCAGCTTTACTTTTACTTCCATGGCTCTGAAATTTACCTCAAAGAGGAAGTCTGCTTACATTTGACACTTTTCCCCCCCCTTTCAACAATTAGGATATTTACATCAAAGTTATGACTAGGCTCTACTGCTTGGACAAGCTGATATTTAACCTTTTTCTTAACTGAAGCCCAGTAAAAGTGTTGCTGGCAGAACAGAGTCCTAATCCGTGCCATGACACTTAACCCTTCACTATACCTGGATTTCAACCCTCGTGATATTAAGGCCATGGCCAAGACTCTACTTAAAATATGTCTTAACTTTTTTGGCCCATTTTTATAGGTTTTATTGTAAAAGGTGTCCTGGCCCTGCCAAACCGTCGTATGGAGTGTGACTTACTTGCTGCATACAAATGCTTTACCTACCTGATCAAAATGATGTTGCTTCTGACTGCTTTGAGTTTAAAACCTTGCCTTTCTCCACCTGAAGGTCCAACCCAAACATGTTAAAGAGTCCTTCCGGCTGCTGAACAAGTCCATCATCCGCGTTGACTCCCCAGACATCAATTTTGATCAGGACCAAGAAGACAATGAAGACCTAAATGGTACATTTTTGTTTGCTCCACAGAAGTGTTAAAAATTTGCACTGTGATATTTTTAGTATTTTATTTCCAGAATTTATGCTGCCTTGTCACAAATGTTACCTTTTCATGAATGCTCACCATCAATATCAAATTTCAAGTCTTCATTATGACTGGTATTCATTATACAACTTTTCATATATGAAAAGGAGGATCTTCTCCATGTCCGCCATTTTGAATTTCCAGAATTTGCATTTTTAGCTGCAAACTTGCTATGTGTCATAGTAGTAAACATTAGTTTATTACTTTGTGAATATTAATGAAAAGATCAAATTTGGCATTATGCTGCATCGCAGGTCAGAATGAGGTGATGGAGGACCAGCACCCGCCTCAGAACGGTACCAACGGCACGAACGGCCACGCCATGGAAGCGGAGCAGGCGGGGAAGGAGGAGCCTGCCGCCGCCAAGGCAACACTACGCATGTCCTTTGCAGAGTACCGCAGAGTCTCCAACCTCCTGGTGCTCCACATGCAGAAACTAGAGCAGTGTAAGAACACACACACACACACACACACACACACACACACACACACACACACACGTATTATGTACTTATGTACATGTGAGTGTTAACACATCTATGCATATGGGAGAGTGTATGACTGTCTCTATATCTAGTTCAAACCAATCCATTGATTCACACACATAAAATAGGTAGACACATTTGTTCTGTCAGTGGATGATCTTGAACACATGTACCTTTTTTGTATTACTTGAATGTGTGTCTACCTATTTGTGTCAGTTGGTGGTATTGAAAACATGTCTACCTAATTGTGTCAGTGGAGGGTATAGAACATGCTTGTCGGTAGGGGGGTATTGAACATGGGTGTGTATCTTTTTTGTACCAGTGGATGAGGAGTCGTCTCTGAAGAAGAGCGAGCTCATCAACTGGTACCTGGGGGAGATGGAGGGCGAAATCGACTCGGAGGCCGAGCTCGTCGCCAAGAAGAGCCTCATCGAGAAGGTCATCCACCGACTTGTTCATTACGTGAGTGACGCCTTGGACACTTTCACTTTAACCAACAAAAAGCATGAACTGTTGTGTACTATAGGTTAAGTCCGTTTAAGGATAAACTTTGTCACAGTTCAGCGGGAGCCTGGGATATTTGCGTCTATTCCATATCTGCCCCGAAAGTGAATCCCAATATCGGTTTATCTTGATAACACTTAAAATTGTATGTATTTAATTACGTGTATATTACTTGGGTCAATGGTTCCCAAACCTTTTTCCCTGCGCACCCCCTTTTACATTTCAGTGTGGTTTACACACCCCCTAAGCAAATGTTGAGCAACTGCACATTTTGAGCAAAACTGACGTTTTTTCTGCCATCATTACAATGGAACTTATTGCATGACAAGTCTAGGAGTTATAAATTACATCTTTCCAGCTTACAATTCACCAAACAACATGTAATGTTCATTAATTCTGTAAAAACACACATCTCATCCAGTACTCTATTCAGCTCACGCACCCCCTTGTGGCAGGCTGCGCACCCCAGTTTGGGAACCCCTGACTTAGGTTATTGATTTGAAACTTCTCCTGAATTTAATCTCTGACGTTAATACTTTTTTTTGTCCTCCCCACCACGCACAGGACCATGTTATAATTGAACTAACGTCCACTGGGCTGAAGAAAGGGGGCGAAGGAGGAGACGAGCCTGTCGTGGAGGAGGACCCTTATCTGGTAGTGAACCCAAACTACATCCTGGAGGACTGACGACGTTACTGATGACCATATTCACCATGCTATGATATACTGACGAAGTTACTGAGGACTATATTCATGATGCTATGATATACTGACGAAGTTACTGAGGACTATATTCATCATGCTATGATATACTGACTACGTTACTGAGGACCATATTCATCATGCCATGATGTACTGACGAAGTTACTGAGGACCATATTCATCATGCTATAAATCTGAATCCTGGCTCATCATGACTCATGACATGTTTGGTGGTGATGTGTCGTTTGTATACAGTGTGTCTATGTGGACTTTGTGGATATGTTATATGTGTGTATATTTCCATGTGGTGTTTGTGGATATGCACTGTGTGTACATGTCTGAAAATAAAGAACTTGTGAACATGTACAGTAGGCTATGTTGATTAACTGGTTTCCTTGCGCAAGATTGAAACTCTGTTGTGCTGTACAGGGACGCTGACAGCTTTTGCTGGGCCCGGGACAAAGTCATCTGAAAGGGCCCCCTACCCTATACATACAATGTTAATGGGACCCAATTATGGGCCCCCTATCTCCCAGGGCCCGGACAACATACCCCTTTGTCCCCTACTGTCGGAGGGCCTGGTGCTGTACACTGAAGAGCTTGTGAGGGAGTGAAGGTGTAATGAAAAGATGATGGGTTGTTCTATGTTCAGAGCCATCAAGTAGATTTGACACCAGAGTAGAGGAGAGCTGAAGGTAAACAGGAGGCGGAACATACAAACATGCAAACGTCATGAAACTTTACAGTAAAGGTTAAGAATACCCCTCTGCCACATAGCCCAGGCACTAGAAGGAAATCCAGTATATAGTGCTGGGGTGCTCAACTAGAAACTGAAAAGGTCCACTCGCCAAATTTCGTATGTTTCCAGGGTCCAAAAAAGTCGCTATGGACCGATGCAGAAAATAGCCTCACTCGCTGGCCGCACTGGCCTCTTGCTCACTCACTGAGTTGTCATAGTGATGATACTTTTATTTGTCATAAGACTGGCTTCGCAGAAATACACCTATAGAGCATGGCAGCGAAATCTCATGTATAATTTATACATATTAAATACAGATGGATTTTGTCTTGGTCCGGATGACATTGCGTTTGGGTCCGCATCCGGACCTGGGTCCGCCAGTTGAGCACCCCTGATATAGTGGTGTAGTCTACTTTTTTGTGGTGGGTATACTGTATATTTGAGCTTTTTTTAAGTGGGTATACTGGATATATTTGTGCTATTCAAAACAATGGATCAATCAATTTTAAGTGGGTATACTGAAATCCCTGAAATTTAGAAGTGGGTGTACTCCGTATCCCTGCGTTCTACGTAGACTACACCACTGCCTGATATAGTGATTGAGGTTACTACCAACAAAGGACATGGTAAAGGCAGAAGATGCTAATTGTAACCACCAGGGACCTGAGAAGGCCACAGAGAAGCAAAAAAAGCACACCGAATGTGTCCTTTAACTTGCACATGATGCACACGTCTTATGTGGTCATTGATAAAATGCATCAAAAAGGCTATTACCCCTGTGAAGTTGTCACTTAAGTGTTAGAAAAGATCCCCGACATTGTCCACTCTAGCAAACTTTAATACAGCGTTTTGGTCATCCAACCTTCTTCAGGTGAAGTTGACATTTAGGCCTACATAGCCAACGCATGTTCATCAGAATTGGATTAATAAGGTAGAGCACAAGTCCTATTAAGCTTCAGTAAATAAGCCTTCCTAATTTGGAAAATATCTGGGTTTTCGGGGGTCACTCCGACGATACAAAAACAATTTCACTATACTTTTAAAATAAAATCAATAGTTGTGCAACAACAGGCAATTTTAAATGGGTCTCATGAAGCGATCTGGGCAATTATTAGTGTTTTAGAGACCAGATGAACCATTATATTGAACTGTCACGCTGTTGATAAACCTGGTTACAGGGGTATTGTCATATCATACTTCGAATTACACAGAGTAACAATGAGGATTTGTGGTGATGCCACAAATGAAATTGCAATAGCAAAACTTCCATGCAGCATGGAAAACAATTGGGCCCCCCAATTTAACCTGTTAAGACACAGCGTTATAAATTTGCTGTTACCAGAATAGCAATGACCAAGTGGTGGTGCATTACTAAAGGCCATGCATTATGTCACAGTAGTATAGTAGCCCTACTATGGTAGTTAACTTTTCAATGGCTATTACAGCATTTCACTTGTGGAACGACCTGCATTATGGGCTATGGGGGGCTAATTCATACTGTGAGTGATGTGTTTTTAAGTCTGGTCTCCCATGGTGGACTTACAATCGATGCTATATTTAGCCCACATGTGATGCTGAGACTGTGTGGTGGTTTGACCTTCTGCCTGCCCTGTTGCTACCTGACCGAGGCGAAAGAGGGCTCGCACTCAAAGCCCTCTCATCTCCTCAGACCCCGACAAACCACACTGCACAGACCTCTCACCCACAAGCCACCACACATAGGTAAAGCAGAAAAAAACCAAAAACATTTTAACAAATTTAAATAATGCAACAGTAGTCTCTCATCAGAAATCTCACGTGTACCCCAGCCAGACGTGTCTCGCCCATAGTGAGCGAAGAAGCAAGATACAAGATATTTACTGTCACATATGAATTGAAGATATTCATAAGCAATCTTTGTGCTCAAAAAAGACCCTACAAGGAAAAACTGTAGAATGGAATTTAGGAAATGTAGAAAAGGTTTCTGGCTTAATGATGGTGTTGGAACTGTGGTTGGAAGTACGGTCATGAAATGGGAGAAATGGGAGTAGAGGAGAGGGTTGAGCACACATCCCAGGTGCACACCGGTGCATGCTCAGGCATAGTGTGGAGGAGGTGTACCTGTCCAGCCAGAAGTGAGATATAGAAGTACATCACATGTAATTGGTGCTCTTAGCATTGTGAATTAGGCACAGGGTAAGAAGCCATCCATAGAGCTCCGGTAAATGTACATTTCCTCCACGTTATGTCTGGGATGAGGCTTCTGGGAGGAGACAACGAACCAATCAGTGAATGGGGGAGTGATGAGGGAGGGGGCGAGCAATTATGTTACATAGGCCTGCCAAACACATTTACATACCAGTAAGTCACAAATCACGACCAAACAGCCATTGGGTAAATTCAGACGCACATTTCAAACTTGAACAGAGTTCACCCCACTCACTAGTAATGGTTTCTAAATTCAGTCGTACCAGACCCTCTGTGCAAGTGAATGAGAAGGTCTATTAGAGCAGGCTTAAGGGACAGCATACCTGGAGCCATGTGGGGCTTGTGGCCTTTTGCTAGTTGCCTTAAAATTCATATTTAACGAATATTGACTTGCGTTTTGCCTCACAAACTCTCAAGACTGTGATAGTTTAGAACACGGAAGTAGTTTGTTGTTGCATGCAGGGACAGGGTTGTGACGCGTCTGAAACACTTGGCAGATGGTTTGCAGACGATTTGGCTTCTGGGCATGAATTGGGCTTTAGTCTGGGCACTTCAGCCATGGAGAAAGGTACACAAGAGCTCCCGATGCACCGGTTCTTTTTTCCTTCTGTAGCCTTTTGCAGCTATGGCCTAATGGTTAGCTAGGTCTTGGATTCGCTAGGTTGTAGGTTCAGCTCCCATTTTATTTTTATTTATTTTATTTTACCTTTATTTAACCAGGGAAATAAAATCACATTGAGAATAAAATTCTCTTTTACAAGTGAGCCCTGGCCAAGGCGGCAGGGCCATACCATCCATGGCAGAAGTGTCCTTGAGCAAGCCACCAGAGACTGTAACAAATACCCTGTGTACCCAAATAACCAAGTTGCTTTGGATAAAATCGTCAGCTAATGTAGTGTAGTGTAATGCAACCTGATCTGAAGGGGAATTGATTTTGCATTGCAGCACCTTCGAGGCCAACTGTAGAGGTATCCCGTGGCAGTAATGTGGAAGTAATATGAAAAGCGACACTAAACAACTGTAATAATCTCCCTACAGATGTGTTTTTCCATACAACATGAAAGTAGAACATCATGTCAGGAAAGTAGACTGTGATATACACACAAATAATGATTCTAGTTACGTGCACCAACAACAAGTGAACAGGGTGTGCCTCACTCACTCTCTCACTCACTCACTCACTCGCGCGCGCACGCACGCACGCACGCACGCACACACAACCAACATGTGTGAAGATCTCAAACATTTTAGGCGTGTAAATCGGGTCTCTCTCTCTCTCTCTCTCTCTCTCTCTCTCTCTCTCTCTCTCTCTCTCTCTCTCTCTCTCTCTCTCTCTCTCTCTCTCTCTCTCTCTCTCTCTCTCTCCTCACCAACATGTGTGAACATCTCAAACATTTTAGGTGTGTGTCTGCGCACGCGTGTGTGTGTGTGTGTTGCTGAGAGACATCACAGCTAGAAGGACACTTCCTGCTCTTGTTTTAGTGGTCGGAAATGGAAAATCTCAAGATGAGAAAAAAACTTGAGTTTACATTCAGGTCTTTTCTGTTAACACATGCATACCCACCGCAATACATCGCACTGCACGCGCTAGTCACCTGTCCCTACCACATTTGCAGCCAGAGCTAATGTTCTCTTCTGTTGAGAATGTTCAGACATCAGAATATGAATGACATCTGGATTATTTGATGTGTATATCAGTGCACAACGGAACTGGGAATGTTTGCTTGCTATGAAAATATGAATGAAAAAGCATTGTGAAAAGGCCATCAAAACAAGACATATGGCCTATTTTAAAAGATATATTGCAAAGACTATTTAAACAAGACATAGACCTATTTTTAAAAAGATACGCAAAGGCTGTCAAAATATGGAATTTGGGTGTACCCTTCAAGTTTGCCATTTGTGCTGCCATGTTCCACATGTATACTACCTCAACAGACATCAGAAGATTGGAAAATAAACAGTGATATTGAGTAATCATCCATGACAGATATGTTACAAGATCTCTCATAGTCTAAAAAGGTTTCTTCATCCACAATTGCAACAAAACAACAACAAAAATACAGAAAAGATGACACACGTGAAGAACAATTTATGTGAAGCAATCGAAATGTGATGAATGAAAAACAAAACAGAAATTAACCACATTTTTTCATAGATGTTTACGTATGTGTATATAATTTACTACTGATCAGACCGCAATGAAAGATCAGACAGCAATCTAGAGTGTAATCTACAGTGTAAACAGGCACGAGTTCCAAATGCAACTGGTGCTTTTAAGGCTCCAACCTACAGCCGCACACAGCCACATGGGGAGTAGAGAATGGCTGAGCAGAATTGAACATGTTGCAAAGGAGATGATCTACGTACTGTACATTATTGGTCCCCACCTTTTCTGGGTCTGAGGGCTACCAAGATGCTATCTGAGGACTACAGTACTACCATGGGTTACCCAAGGATTAACGGCTACCCAAGGGTTACTTGTGGGCTGCTTGTTTGTTCTAAATCCTCTAAGGATCTCTTGACGGCGTTCTCAAATCACACTATGATTGAAAGATATAGTTTATTTACAGGTTATAAAAAAATATTCTTTATAGGTTAGAAATAAATAATCTCATTTAAATTGAATTAAGTGTTGTCGTCACTATTTATTAACATCCTCGGTGGGCACCTCCGAAGCTCCTGAAGGGCATGGCATTGGACGAGGTTTTCTGATGTGAAGTTTGATATCCATACGTGTAGAGTAGGCTATATAGGCCTACTAGCATCAAGCAAACAGTGTTTTTGTATAATTTCTTACATTGCTATTTGGTCTTAATCCAAGTATCTCTCAACATGCAGGTGTAGAGTAAGTGAATGGCTGTTATTTTCTTTTACATTCTTCAGAGCTGCTCTCTGCTCTTTTGGTCTCCTGAGGCTGACTATTGTAGGCCTAGTGGGTGATTTCATCTGCTGTCAACAGTACTGCCCTACAAAGCAAAAAGGCAGTAACTGCGCAGAGCTCAAAACTGAGTCAGTTGACTTTAAAATGATGCCGCAATCCAGTATAAGTGGTTTTTGGGATATTACTGATATGTGACAGTTTTGTTACTTTATATTACCACCCTTTTTCCAAATCAATCATTTTATTTATCTGTAGACTTTGATATATATGGCATTAAAGTTATAGTTAGTCATTTTAAACAGCAATGAAGTTAGTGCCTTTTTGCTTTGTAGGGCAGCGTAGGCCACTGTGGAAATCAACATTCAATGCCCGTAAATGTTGTTTGTTTATTTCTTCTTCTAGTTGAAATTACACTTGTATCATCATGTATTATTTAATGGTGTTATTAATTAGTCCCATTTCCACTGATGCCATTGTTTTTCAAAAGTTCTCTCTATCAATTAAGACATATCATAAAAGGAAACAAGTGGTCAACAAACAAATGCAGAGAGAGCAGGCCTACTGTGAATCAGTCTCTCCAGTGTAGGTCATAGTTAATGTGGAAATTCTGAAGCGTTTGTTATATTCTAGTTGATCAGTTCTAGTTGATGTTCATTTTTTTAATACAAGAGCTGTCATAGTTATAAACATGGAGGCTTCTTAGTGTGAAAGTGTAATTATCTCTGTGTTGCTTTGCATCTTAAAGCTGAACCCACACTCCAAACTGTGTCTCTCCTCATTACGAAGATGGTTTTGCGCAGAAACAAGGTAGCAACCACATTTCCTGTTTGTAACTGTAAAAGCATCTCACGGGGTAAAAATAGCAGAAGGGGCGAAAAACAAGGTGCAGTGATATGTCCTGACCTGATCGCGGACGCAGAATGGATCCACATATTCACAACAAGCTAAGATTATGACGGGTCCTCCTGGTGAGATTTATGTGTGTAACTCCACACATTTTTTTCTACATATAAATGTATAGCCTAAATAGTTTAAGTAGTGGGCCTACAAATTCATTTGACAAACGGCTCAGCACAGGTCTGTCTCTTTGTTAAAAAAAACAAAAAACGTCATGGATAATCTGCACATATTCAGCAATTGATTCAAACTTAATCGAGGGTTTCTTAGGTAGAATAAACTGAAGACAAGTACTCTGATTAGGCTAAACAAAAATGTTTTGAAATATACAAAATAGCCATATCCTATCTCGGGCATTTTCCATCACCACACACGTGATCGAGTTTTATGATTTTTTTTACTGTGACATTATTCTTGTATTTTGAATGATATGAACTCATTTGACATATGTCTCAATGCATATGAAAAATTGCATGTGGACAGCGATGAAGTATGCTCTTATCAGCTGACAGCTGATATTGCCAGTGGCATTCATTTTCTAACACATGTGCTGTATTTTGTCCTTTTACAGGCTGTACTTGGGCCTACGTTGGCTTCGCTCTGACCCTTGTGGCCCTGGTTATCTCAGTCTCTATAAATATTTTATTTTATTGTATGAGACGCAAAGAAAAGAAAGCAAAAGGTATGTAGGACACCTGTCACGATATACCATATCAGGGATTTACACTGTATTGTAAATTATAGCATAATGTTCCCTATTCAGATAAAAAATGGGCTTTAACAAAAAAGATCAAATATATTATATGTTATATGTGAAATAGTCATTGACATTGACTTGGCCCTTTATTGTACCGGTATCTGTATTTTATCTTTGGTACTCTGTACATTCTTGAATTTTGACACAGCGATAATTGATGATTCAGGCAAAGTTTTTTTATACTCTCTGCATTGTGGTCTTTGTGCTCTGTATGGCAAAACATTTTCTCACCAGATGCTGAGGAATACCTGTACAACTACAGCGATCAGGAAGATGAGAGGTACGGTCCGATCATGATAATCAAAGTTGTGGCAATGCTGTATGCCTGTACTGAATTCATGCACCGCTAAAAATGACTTTTTTTTTTTTTCTATTTTCAAAAAAAAAAGTCTGAATAACAAGATGACTACCCTAGAACTTCAGCACTAGGCCTTTTAGACTATTTAGACTTGATTTGGGAACCTCCCAATGGAACAAGTGAAATTATCCGATTTTCAATTTGTTAAAAGCAGATAGCCGATACTGTAAATGAAGAACATTTGACTTATTCCATTAACAAGTTCCCAAAACAGGTCTTAATCAAGATCGACAATTACTTGACAAAAGGAAAATAATCTTGCTGTGACTTCATCTTTTGCAATGTGGCTTATTATGTCACTGTGCTGGTATAGGTTTGACGAGGAGATTCAGCAGCAGGAGAATCCAATCTATGGGAATATATGTACAAACCCAGACGGTGAGTGGTGGTGCAATATTGGTTGGGGTCATGGGGCATTGTTAAAGACTTGGATTCTTGTAGATAGTGCTGAGCGATATGGAAACTTAAATTACATAATATCACGATATATCACAATTACCTATGTTTTCAGTTATTGTCATTCATATTGTTTTCATTAATTTTCTTTTTAGCATGCATACTATTTTTTCTAAAACTGCTTCTGGCCCAAAAGGCAAGCCCACGTTTTGCATTTTCTGTGAGAATGTAGGCTAGTTGTCTTTATTTTCTTTCTATTATGTAGCAAAATCATGTTTTTTAAAATGAATCTCTTTTCTTTTTACAGTTATATGAACTTAGAGCATGCATAGTGACAACACGAAATGATATTAAATTATGCATTAGCTGTAATAATGGATAAAATTAGTTTATCATAATAGAAATGAGAAATTACACTTTCTATCACGATAACGATACCGTCATATTGCCCAGCTCTAGACTCCACACATTGTGGGGTGTTAATTCAACAATTAGAGAGCACCAACACTCTGAGTCTTAATCAAGACAGACTGGGCTACTTCTCCGCAACTAGACGCAGGTATGACTGGAGCACTCAGCATACCTTTTTAAGAGGTTTTTTATTTAGGTGCACAAATGCCTCTTTTCCACTGCAGGTTTTCTGGGAGGCCTACAGCTTGACACAGCGTGACTCGGCCACCTCTTTTTGCTTTTCGAATAGGCACGACACAGCTCAATCGTAAAGCAAAAAGTGGCAGCCGAGTCGAGTTGTGTTGAACTGTAGGCCTACCAGAAAACTGGCAGTGGAAAAGAGGCAAAAGTGACTGACAATTCGACGCACCTGCATCTTCCTTAGAGTGCATATGCAGTAATTAACCAGTACGGGCACTCATGGTAGATCTCACAAGTTCCTCATTTAACACATGGGGTTCCACTGTATTATGTGTGAGGGTCCAAAAGGCTTCTCATCTCAGAAGCAATTTTATCATGTCACCATGTTGGGGAAGTGTAATGCTGAAATTTACAGCTGAGTGCTCCGGTCATCCTTGGGTTTAGCAGTAGCCCAATCTGTCTTGATTCTGCTGTCCTCGACTGTGAGCACCACAAAGGCTGAAGCACAGATATCCTTCTACTATGAGTCTTAAATGTTGACGTATAGGCACATGTAAGACAACTATCCAGAGAGATATGATTTATGAAATAGAATGAAGGTTGCAAGATGAAAACTCTATCTTTAAAGGGACACTGTGTGAGATTTTTAGTTGTTTATTTCCCGAATTCATGCTGCCCATTCACTAATGTTACCTTTTTCATGAATATTTACCACCAGCATCAAAGTCTAAGTATTCATTATGACTGGTAAAATTGCACTTTTCATACATGAAAAGGGGGATCTTCTCCAAGGTCCACCATTTTGAATTTCCAAAAATAGCCGCGTTTAGCTGCAAAAATGACTGTACTTGGACCATACTAGATAATATTTGTTTATTACTTAGTAAACTTCCATGTAAAGATCAAATTTGGCAATAGGCAGCCCAATTTAAATGAGCAGCATAGTTGCAGTACCTTTTTTGACCATTTCCTGCACAGTGTCCCTTTAAACGAAAGGTTTTTGAAAATACAGTATTTCTCAAAGCAACTTGGCATGTGTGGTAGAACGAAAATGAGAGGTACCAGAGCATTTAACTGTGGCGCAATATTTAGAATTTCTCAATGGCACAGTAACTGCATTTCCTTTCCAGTATGTTTCCTGGGTAGGCTACATAGACACACAGACGTTAATGTGTCATTTGACTAACATGGGTATTGCATGCTCTGTTGTTCCAGTACAGACAGACAGACAGACAGACAGACAGACAGACACACACACACACACACACACACACACACACACACACACACACACACACGCACACACGCACACAC
Source organism: Engraulis encrasicolus (assembly GCF_034702125.1). Lineage (NCBI taxonomy): Eukaryota > Metazoa > Chordata > Actinopteri > Clupeiformes > Engraulidae > Engraulis > Engraulis encrasicolus. Next base: position 9,509,056 of record NC_085863.1, on the reverse strand, counting down.
GCACACACACACACACACACAAACACATCTATACACAGTATATGCTTTAAATAATCAATTATCCTAAATAAATCCCTTAGCACAGGTATGTATGCTATTATTTGCTTTGCTGTCTGACATTGACTCCACATGTGTGTGTGCTGTAGAGCCGGACCCTGATCAGGAGCCAGAGGCAGTAAATGAGATGTGCTACGAACAGATGACGGCCCACCGCACAAAACACAAGGTGCATTTGTCACGACTCTGGTTTATGTGAATGTTTGTGATATGGTTTTGTGTGTAGATTTACATATTTAGTATAATATTAATGCACTATACACAATCACAAGGTACATTATTACAGCTCCATTTTAGTGGATAAATGTAGTAGATTGTAGTACATTGTGCACATTGGCCAATTTCACTCAATCAATCAATTAATCAATCAAAATGAATCTTAAATTTGTACCATGGTCACTCTCCCCATCCTCTAAGAGGCTCACTCACTACCATAGAGCTGTGTCATCTGCATATTAAATAATATGCCCAGGGAAGCTGACATAAGCTTCATAACCAGGGATGTACTCTACTCTACCAGGTCCACCAGGCCCATGAAAATATAACATAATGGTGATAGTCAAAATCTTGGAACAGAGGTGGAGATCCTGGGTTCAGAAAGTAAAAACCAAAGACAGTAGACTGGATAAGAATGATTACTCGCCAGAAATCACATTGGCCACAGCGTAGTACGGACATGTAGCCTGAGGCCACGGCGTGCCTGTGGGTGCGTGCAACGCCATGATGGCTTGAAAATGTGACTAATGGTGACTCTGGATGTCTGGAATTTGAATTGCATTGTGGATGTGAACGGCTGCTGCTGCCCTTCTTTTTCAGTCAAGGTTTTGTCAATGGATTCTGGTACTTCGGACCATACTGATCAAAATAAGAATAGTCATGTTTAAATTTTCCCAAATCAATAGAAGAGTTTGGTCAACAGTCTCCTAATTCTGTAAGTAATGTTGATGGGACACCAACCTTTTCATGCCAACCAAAGTATTGTATGTGTGATTGTTGTCCTCTGGGGTGAAGGACATGGAAATACAACCACCAGACGCTGTGCATTGTAAACAGTAGGCAACTCATATTTTGGCAAGCTAATGCCATGCTCAGCTGTCACTTCCAGCGAGGGCACAGTGCATAGTGCTCAAATTTTTCCACGACACTATGCACTTAAGACCTCAGTGCACTGTGTGCACTGTGCACTGACTGTCAGTGCACTGATAAAAGTGCGTCATTTGAGACACAGCCTCAGTGTTTTCATCCCACAAATCCAAGATGGCCATTGTGTGGGGCACCCTATACTACAACGTACATATCTCCTAGTCTAGAAAGACTATAGCCATAATTCTGATGGTGGCTATCAATAGGTTTACAGCGGCCAGGAAAAAATGTTCCATCAGAAAATCCAAAATGGCCACTAATGTCGGGGCTTCCACTATGGGCCAACAGCCAAAGACTTGTATGTAGCATGGCATTTGATTTAAAGTCTAGGGATATATATGAATTCGAAAAGAATACTGTATGTTAAATTGTATTGTATTTACTTTCCTCTTACACTGATTCTTGAGAATGTGGCTAAATCAGAGAGAAAAAAAGTTCAAATCCAAATCCAAAATATAGAGATACAGATAAAGTCTTGGCAGTTCAGCAATGTATCAGATCAACCTCCCCATATTTTACTTTTTTCATAAAATATGTTGTTGTATTGAAGTGCAGAATTATTTTTTCAAGTCAACAGAATTATAGATACTTATTGTAAGTATAGTCTTAAAACATGTCAAAAAAGCCTCCAAATCCACTTAATTGGAGGATAGAGTATAACTTCACAATGATAACTCGTACATCTTAATGTTTCATTAACCAACACAATTCAGTCAAATATGGAACAGATCTGAGGGTGGTAGGGATGCAAGCAATTAATCGATTATTGCAAATAGTTTGATGCACCCTACTGATCATGTATCACTGTAACATTCTGGCAGTCCTAACATAATGCTGTAACATAATGTTGCATTCCATGTAACATAATTTCTGTTCCGTGATGTGTGCTTGCATTTATCTTCACCTAATATAAAATCAGTAGCATCATTCACTTTGTAAGTAGTCCTTTGTAAACGAGCATAAGTTACTAAATACTAGATAAAATGGCAATGCCCCGTGGGAAACTGACAGAGCTATGGCTGAGATCTGCACTCTCAGATTATTCTTATTGTTTATTGTTTCAATTGTAATTTTATAGGGTTATTTTTTTCTCTGGTATTGACCTTTAGCCCCCAGATGTCTCATATGCCTCGCTGGACTTGAGAGTGGCCAAGAAGCACAAGAAGAAACGGAAGTACGAGAGGAACCAGGCCGCTGGTGGCAGCAGCCAGACCTACCAGGGAGAGCCGCCCCATGGAGAGGCTTCGTCCCCGGGCAGCCTGGCCGTGGAGGAGGCGGAGGAGCAGCCAGCTCTACCCTCGCGCAACAGTAGCCTGAACATGTCCCGCCACAGCATCTATCTCAACAGCCAGCAGCTGGCCCAAGAGACACAGGAGATGGAGAGGGAGAGGGAGAATGAGTGGGGGACGGAGAGAGGGGCCGGGAGGGAAAGGGAAAGGGAGAGAGGGATTGAGAGAGAAATGGAAAGAGACAGAGGGGTGGTGATGGAAAGAGAGAGGGAGAGAGGGATGGAGAGGGGAATGGAGAGGGGAATGGAGAGGGACATGAGACAGGAACTGGGCTATGCAGAGAGAGTGACAGAGGAGTGGTGAAAGTTTGATAGGTATAATGTGTTTCTATTGTAACTAAATAATAATAAACATAATAATAAAGGTATACTAAATATATGTGTACTCGTCTTGTGAATTTTTATTGGCTGGTTATGGATGGATGACTGTATATTATTATTTCACTACTTTGAACGCTCTCATGTAGCTCTGTCCGTATAATACTGTATGACAGTGGATATTTTTTTTTATCAGGGACTACACTATAACTCCCTTCCCAAACTATGGCTGATCAAAAAAAATCATATCCTCTGGTTTTATGGCTTCTTCAATGCCCATGTGAGATGCGAACCAGCAGTTTAAAAAGTCCACGATATGCTGTCAAGTAAAACAAAAACTCAAAAAGGTAACTTTTGGATGGAGCCGCATACACTTCCCAAAGACGCAGAGCCAAGACAACATGTAAGGGTTATGGTCTACTGTAAGCATGGCATGGAATGAATGATTAAATGATCCAGATGGGTCATTGAAAAGCAGGGGCGGTTCCAGACATTTATCCTTTGGGTGGCAAAGGGGTGGCGAAGTGTATTTCAGGGGGGCATGCTCCTACACTAAGGGAAAATTATAAACACTATATAATCGACACACACACTTATGTGATACAGTGAATCCCTTAAAGTGAAACCCTGCAACCTAAAGTTCTATGTCTGAAATTATGTCAAGCATTAAGGCTATTGGTCACAATCAGGACTCTTAATTGGGGTGGCAAATCATATTTCTGGGGGGGCAAATGCCACCCCCTGCCACCCCTTAGAACCGCCCCTGGTGAAAAGGAGAGGGTGAGCTCTGAGGTGATCAGTGGCAACAATGGCAAGGGACACATGGCCAAATATGCTGACTTTGTCTACCATAAAGTAAGAACTAGCACTTACTCTGAGATAACTGCCGGGGCCCCTTTTTCACCTAACTAAGAATATTTTCGTGAACTGCTGGTGGTCGCCATATCATGAGATAGGTCATCTAGCTCTTACATTACATCTCTGGCTCTGACATCTCACATGGTATGGCGCCCCCTACTGGCCAGGGTCCCAAATACTGTATTTTCTGATGCTCCCCTCTCAGTGCAATCACACTTCACTGCAAAAGGTACAAACAGACAAGAATGAGTAGGCTATATCCCATAATTCATACCTGTGAAAAGTACTATGTATGTGTGTATTATTTTTGTTTTCAGTTGCAGGTTCTCGGTCTGACTGTGAACTGAACCAGGTACGTTTTTATTAGTAGATCTGCTCCTGGTACCTTTCAGAGCGTCTAAATTACATATCTTGGGAGTCGGGCTGCACTCTAAGTAGGGTGATTTATAACAGTGGAAAAAATTAGTGTCTTTTTTTTGTCTTTGCTGTAAAATTATGTACCCCTACAGGTGGAAATGTGCTTAATTTGTTGTGTAATTAACTAATAATATTAATAAAAAAATATTAATAAATAACTTATTTACACTCATCTGAAAGTTATAGCTGTCTGTCACAGGATCCCGCCAGAGAGCCACAAGACCCATATCTACAACTTACCAAAGCGAAAGCAGCACATCAACACATCAGCAACTCACATGACAGCATATAGAGCACATGCCACACCGCCGCATGTGTATTAAGGAGGTTAGATGACCTCATTCTTGCACACTGTAGGTGGAAACAAGACTTGCAGTGTACTGCTCAAAACGGGTGTTATATAAAGGTGGGAGATGGGAGCTTTGAAAATGAGTTAATAGGGCAGGCTTGAGGGGTGCTAAAAACCAGTCCCTTCCTACACCCAGTGAAGAGACCAATGGTCAGCCGAGGGGCTCTGGTAAAGTAATGCATTCAGGATCAGAAATGGTCGGTGATGTTCTTGGTTACACTCAGAGCCATGGAATTCAGAGTTGTAACAACCGGGGTAGCGGAATTCTAGGTAGCGCCTTTCTTTTTCCTAGAGACTAACACGGAACCACTAACAAGCAAAGATGATGTACAAATGAATTAAAATTAATCACATTTACTGCGCTTTCTGTGTTTGACCCTCACTTCCTAGAACTATTTTGGCACTATTGTCTATGGCGATCTGTGTGTCAAAGGCCCCATGAGCTTGCCTGGTGAACACCAGACCTAATCGCCAGAGTGTCTTTCAGCAGTGTTGCCAGATTGGGCGGGTGCCCGCCCAATTGGGCTACTTGGGATGAGCGTCGGCGGGAAAAATTGGCCATTTGGCGTTTTTTTAAGCCGTTTTGGGCCCATGGAAGTCAATGTAATTTGTTGAATCTGGGCGGAATTTAGCGCATTTTGGCGGTTTTTGGGAACCTTTTGGGCGATATTTGGTCAGACACATCTGGCAACACTGTCCTTCAGATCGAAACAATTGTGTAGAACTAAAGGCAGTATGGGAGTTCCCAGGCTACCCATGAGCTGCCATTGTTATGTAAAAATGGAACACGGCGGTCAATGGGATTATCCTAACCTCATACTTCTATTATAACAAGTCAATGGGATTCTCCGAACCTCATACTTCTATTATAACAAGTCAATGGGATTTTCCTAACCTCATACTTCCATTATAACAAGTCAATGGGATTCTCCTAACCTCATACTTCTATTATAACAAGTCAATGGGATTCTCCTAACCTCATACTTCTATTATAACAAGTCAATGGGATTCTCCTAACCTCATACTTCTATTATAACAAGTCAATGGGATTCTCCTAACCTCATACTTCTATTATAACAAGTCAATGGGATTCTCCGAACCTCATACTTCTATTCTAACAAGTCAATGGGATTCTCCTAACCTCATACTTCTATTATAACAAGTCAATGGGATTCTCCTAACCTCATACTTCTATTATAACAAGTCAATGGGATTCTCCTAACCTCATACTTCTATTATAACAAGTCAATGGGATCATCCTAACCTCATACTTCTATTATAACAAGTCAATGGGATTATCCTAACCTCATACTGGTTACACTCATCCAAATGTCCTTGTGCAACATTGTATACAACACTTTTTGTATTATGTCAAACTATTCTAACTCTTTGTGTAATAAGACTACAAGCACACATCACTTTGTATGTAGGCCTACACTGATAAAATATGAATTTGACCAAATAATGTAGAATTCAAAATAAAACTGGGTGACTATTAATTATTAGTTACATCAGGACAAGATTTTTCAAGTCACCTCACTGTTTTTTTACGTCCGCAAAGCATTGCTTTAAACCAGCTACTCACATCATACAACCTCGTAGTAAGAGACACTTCTGTCGACGCAAACTCACATGAAGTACTGTGGTAAACAAGCAAACAAACTTGTCAGATCCATATTATACTGGAACAGTAAATATATTTCATGTATCTAATATTCAATTTATTGTAGTGTATACAGTTTAATGCGCTGTATAATATAAATAAATATGAGTTCACTATTTAGTATGTCTGAAATAACTAATTTCATGTTTTATTTAGTTATTTACAATGTCTGATAAAACCCACTACAGTATATTCAAAAACAAATTCCTTCAGTTTATTCATCTATGTAGCTTAAGTTACAGTTTATGTTGCTAATACCCTTATCATTGGGTACGTACGTGCGTGTGTGTGTGTGCGTGTGTGCCTGCGTGCGTGAGAGAGAGTCACCATCTGTGAGATGACCCCTGCTTATTTGTTTCTTATATCCACTGCCGATATATTTGTTATAGTCTTACCCCGCTTTTATCATTCTTTTTTTTTCAAAGAGCATCTGCACTCAGCATACAATTCAACTTTTCAGAGTAGACACTTTTTAATTTAATAAAAAAGTTAAACATTTGAAAACATTACAGATATATGCAATGCATTATTATGTTGTAACATTAGATTAAGCATCTTATTTTCATATCTGGTAGGTAGACCATTTCACAGTGTACCATCCTCAAAACGGCAGACTCTACTGGACTCAAGATGAGGACTGAGAGCCAGGTGCAGTTTCACTTGGAGGGCTGAGGGCGGGCACGGCACTGACGACGGGTGCCATGACGGGGGCCACGTCAGGGCCGGAAGTGCTGGAGTCTATTAAGGGCGCAGCAGCCGTGGCTGGCGTTGTTATGGCCGACGGCAACTCTAAAGGAAGGGGAATTTTATGCTCGGAGATGCCAAGTGTAGGCTCTTGTGAGGGTGCACTAGCTACTGAAGGGGTGAATACAATGGGTGTGCTTGGTCCTTCCACAGCCACGGGTGCCGTTACCTCTTTTACGTCTGACCACGAGGGTTCAGCTACACTAGGGAATGAGGCTACAGATGTAGACACCTCTGGTGCTGGCATTCGCGGTAGAACAAATGGTGGAGCAGCAGCACGGCTTCCTTCCTCCTGACTTGAAGCCGCTCCATTCACTGCTGGAGTCTCTGCAGCAGGTATGACGATGGCAGGAAGGCGTGGCACTGCTTCTGGGATGGCTTCAGGGGCAAACCCAGCTAACTGGGCAGCATCTGGGGTAAGGACTGGCAGCGTTGCCACATCTGGCATCACTGCTGCAGCAACAGGTATATCACTGGTTGCTGGGACTGAGGATAACACTTCTGTGGACACGGCTGGTATCTCCGACTGAGCGCTGGCACCGGCGGCAGCGGCAGCAGCTTCGGCCTCAGCCTTGTCCATCTCTGCAGCTTTCTTCTCCATCTCTTCCATCCTCCTCTGCACCATGCCGGGCATCAGCTGCACGTACGTGCCCATCAGGCGGTGGTTGGAGCGGATGAGCTTGCCCGCACAGCTGTCCACACACCGCTCCTGCAGCAAGAGGGCAGAAAAACATGAAGTGCAGCCAGGAGGTGAATGCAAATAGAAAGCAAACATCATCACCTCTTTCTAGATGTCTACATATTATCTGTTCATCCAGAGCATTGTCGTCCAAGTCTATACAATGAGAGGTACTACTACTGCTACCACCACCATGTATTTGAGAGCCACATGAACAACAGAGAACAGTTACTGTTACTGGCCTACAGTAGGCCTACATGTTTGATGTATCTGACATTCTTGGTGATATTCAGTTACTTGCAATCATGAGAAGAACCTCCTTAGTTTATGCCAACATGGTTAGATAGAGTTGATTGATATTCCTATCTAAATCCTGGTCACCATACCTCATCCATGGTGAGTGCTCTGTAATTGAAGTTGGTCGAACATCGCTGGAAACAGATCTCCGTCATCCGATTGTACACCAATAGGAAATCTTTTAACTGCAAATCAAACAGTCGTTGTTATTTTCACGAGATAAAACTATGACATTTGTTTAAGGAGCACAGACTTGGGCCTGCTTCGATAACTCACGTTCCGTAGCTGCGCTGCTTCGTCCATCGTAATACAGCTGGACTCCTGGAAAACCCTGTATTCCTCGTCTTGCTAAAACGTCGCGATTCTATGATTTAAATAACCAGTAACGTAGATGTGGTTGTTAACACTCTGAGGTCCAATATTCACGTAAACCAACGATAAATGGTTAGGGACGTGCTGCTCATGACTTTCACAAGTGCGTCGCCATGTTTTCTTTGACCACGCCCACTCGGCTACTTCGCTGCCTCCTGAGCGGAACGCTAAAGCGAGTCTTTACTGACGCCTACTGTGCTGGAGAAAATTGGTTGCTGAAAGTGGGGGGAAATGTTTTGTTTGTTTGCTTGTTTTAAATAGCACAATTAAACAATAGACTGTACTTAACAATGTACCAGGTCAACATAGTCAAACATGTCAGATATAAAAGAAATCCAATATGGATAATAATAGACTGTTAATAATAATAATAATAATAATAATAATAATAATAATAATAATAATAATAAGTTAATCATACTTTTGTGAAAGTGGAGCGCCATTTGCATATACCAGAGAGCATTAAAAATGGCATGTTCACTGGTGCCCTGTGCTCTTCACAGATGAGGTACACACACCAACATGCCAGTCGGGTGATGCCACGAAGAATAGGTTAGGAGAATGTCATGCTGCATGCAACATTATTTGTGAGCACAGGGCTCAAATTGGCAAATATGCCAATTTCAGTGTTCTCTGGCATACGCAAATCACGCTCCACAGTAACTTGCCATAACTATACGGCCCAACCATACGCCCCTTCATGGAGTCTATTCCTGATCATTTGAACAGGAACATGCCCATAGCCAACAAAGCTATTTTGGCAAGGCTTTGGTAATGCTCCTACCCTGCAACAAAGGTAGAGATAGTGGTCCCTCTGCTGGGTTGTAAAGCCCTCCAATGCCCCAATGGTCCATGTGACCTGGGGTACTAGTGGGTTTTTGGTATCTCCTCTGAACACTGCTGGGAGACACAGCAGACATTACCACACTTCACATTGATGCGCCATCTTGGATGAGCAGCACTACATACATGACTGACTTCAGTGAGAGATTAACATTGGCTCATGGTACCTCCAGGGGTGGGACACTGTCAGAATGCAAAATTGACCATAACAGGAGAAAAAAAACTGTCAGAAAGGAAGAAACCATAGAAATGGTCTGTGGACAGACACCAAGAGCAGAATACCTACTCTGTTCCCTATTACATTTGTACAACAGTAGAGAAAATGGATTCACCATCAGTGCTACTTCTGTAACTGTCCAGTATGGCTGTTTTGGGGAATACCTCAGTAGCCTGGTCCTGGCGTAGGATGGCTCGTAGGATGTACGTAGGATGGCTCGCGAGGCTAATACCTCAGTGCTGTAAAGTAAAAATCCTAGTGCAGAGTGTAGATTCCTAGTGCAGAGTGTAGATTCCTAGTGCAGAAAAGTTGTTCCTGATTGTTGGCTGGGGGGGGGGGGTCAGTCACACTCCGGAGAGAGGTTTACTAGCGTTCTAGGCTGAACTCTGCAAGTTGGAAATGGTCAGACACATGGCTACCCTGGCATCTGTTACACTTCACTGGACAGGCTCATGACACAGAAATATGATTTCCTTGAAAAAGCAACACATTATTTTGGGTTTCCTTTTATGTTTTTGAGCAGAGTTCAAAACATGTGTAATATGATTGCTTTCCTGGTTTGTTGCACAATTGTCGGGGCTATAACATTGTAGAACATTGAATAACATTGAAAAAGTTGGAAGGTGGGAGGATGGCCTAGGTAGCCTATAATTACAAATATGGGATGGACCAACTGTGTGACAGCAAAAGTGCAATAGTCTATCCTCAACATCAGTACTCATTTGAACGGCATACCCCCAATTCCCACTCTTATGCACTATTCATCTTTTTAAAACTTGTTTAACCATAGGCCTAAGTATTCTTTGTTGTTAAGATGACAGCCATATGTGCAATTCAATAGGCCTATTAACTAATTTAATTATATTCTATATATATATTATGTAACAAAACACTCAAAGCTGAACAGTTCCAGATAGAGCAGTAATATAGGCTACCTGTTCTCTGTGAGTGGAGTTATAATGTGATGTGAAGGTTTGTGCACTCAGGGCTGACACTCAGGCCCAGACCAGCACCAAACCATCTGAAAGGCTCCACCACCCAAATGTCATGATCTAATTCTGCAAACCTTTTGGAAAAAAGACAGAAATTAGACAGAACATACGCAACAAAACAGAATTCGTGAAAGTAGTTGAATGACTTGTGGTGCCAGCGGCAGCTGCCAGTGCAACTTTGGAGCAGATCACGTGACGTGATCAGTCAGCTGACGGTGTGAACCTCTCACAAGACCAGCTGTGCCTTGTTATTGTTGGCAATGAAGTTTGATTTTTAGCGGTTTTGTAGATAATTGCTGAGTTCGGTGTTTGTAAATAGCAGTAGCCATGACTTTTGAGATCCCCTGCGCATAGTGGCGGGGTTAACTGAGTGCATTTCAGTGAGTCCGCCGGCACATAGACGTGTTGTCTTCCTGTTTTGTTGACGATTGCACCACCTCAGAGAACATCCTTGAACTTGTGTGTGTGATCTGCTGCGGCAGGACGCCAGACTACTTTCAGTTGGGACCACGGTCGGAGCTCGCAGCACATGGTGCAGCGTTGTTGAGACTATTTCTTTACTGGGGTAACCAGTCGGAAGAGGCGCATTCTCCTTGGGTGACCGCTTGTGTTTTGTATTGTTGGGACAGGTTTGTAGCGGCGACCTATGCTATAACGCGTGGTGCTATAGACGTCGTCCACAATGCATACGTTGAAAGTCCCCTTGCTAGGCTTCGCTAGTCTCTTCCTCCTGTTGACATTAATCTACCGGGGCTCATCGGTTCCACTGCAAGAAACAGACGATGGCCAGTTGAGGTTTGTAGAGGATCGCTTGGGCCGCTTTGGTTTTGGGCTTCACTGGCCCAACTTCACATGTGGTGCGTGCAAAGCGATTTTCACCGTCGTGGAGCTCGCCTTATTGGTAAGAGAACCTTTCTCCAATTATGTTTTGGTGATTAGAAATGTTGTCACCGACATGCAACAACTTCTAAGAAGTCATATTAATCATAGGCAAAGTTCACAACAAATTGTGTGTATGTGCTTGTTTGTTGTTGTTGTTGTTGTACCTCTTGTTTATGATGTTTTCAGTTCGTAGCCTATTGTGTACAAGTCACACTTTGTGAGTCAGGGCTATTTTTTCCACATAGTGTTGCTCTCATGCATTTTTGTTAAAGAACGCTGTATGCATGTTCACCTTCACCCTGTCCGTTGTTCTAGTCTTCTTTCTCTCCTCCCAACTAATACCTGTGAAAGCAAAGTGTGTGTGTGTGTGTGTGTGTGTGTGTGTGTGTGTGTGTGTGTGTGTGTGTGTGTGTGTGTGTGTGTGTGTGTGTGTGTGTGTGTGTGTGTGACCAGCACTATTGCCTCATGCCCCCCCCCCATTGCATTAGTAGGCTTACTTATTACATTCTTTACAGTGTTGTAAATACTGTAAATCCCTCTTTATGTAGGCTGTGTGTGTATCATACATTGTATTCACTGAAGTGAGTTGCTTTCAGTGTCATTGTGCATGTGAATCATGGCTGTAATAGGCCTTTGTTCTATTCTTTCCGTTCTTCTTCACAGAGTGACACGAATAAAGACCGAGTAGCTAAAGTGGTGGGCAACGCCTGCGTCCGCCTCCACCTGGCGGACGAGCACGTGTGCCGAGACATCACCCAGCTCTTCAGCGACGAGGTCATCACCACCCTGCAGAAGTCCCTGCTGCGGCCCAAGGAGATCTGTGCCGTCCTGGTGGGCCCCACGTGCGGCCACTTCGACATCTACGCCCCGTGGAACGTCACCCTGCCCCGCGTCCCCAAGCCGCCCGTCCGGCCGCCCGTGCCCCCCAAGCCCGGCTCGCCCCAGAGCCGCGTGCTCTTCCTCACGGACATCCACTGGGACCGGGAGTACGCCACGGGCAGCAGCGCAGACTGCAAGGTGTGTGTGTGTATCGTGTGTGTATCGTGTGTGTGTTGTGTGTGTGTGTGTGTGTATCGTGTGTGTGTTGTGTGTGTGTGTGTGTGTGTGTGTGTGAGAGATTCTCGCTCTGCAGTGTACCATCTCCTTATAGGAGCAGGCACCCCTTTTTTAACTGTCAACAACAGATTCTCTCTCTCTCTCTCTCTCTCTCTCTCTCTCTCTCTCTCTCTCTCTCTCTCTCTCTCTCTCTCTCTCTCTCTCTCTCTCTCTCTCTCTCTCTCTCTCTCTCTCTCTCTCTCTCTCTCTCTCTCTCTCTCTCTCGCCACCTGCCTTAAGAAGCCCCATTCAAAAGACATTCTTTTAGTTATTATTTCTGTAGCGTGCATATTCTGAATGAGCCATTTCATAATTACAGTGAGATTAATCCAGATTAATAAAAAAATAATCTATGCCCACCCCTAGTTAAAATGTGTGTAAAGTCTTGTGTATTTTGTATTTATGCATGTGTGCTACTGGACGCATGTAATTTCCCTCAGGATTAATAAATGGTTCTCGGGGCGGTGGTAGCTCAGGTGGTAGAGGAGCCGTTCGGCAACCCAAAGGTTGCAGGTTCGAGCCCCACTCGGCCTGACTCCATTGTTGTGTCCTTGAGCAAGATACTTAACCCCAAGTTGCTCCTGGTGGCAGGGTGGTACCCTGCGTGGCAGCCACGGCCACCGGTGTGTGAATGGGTGAATGTGAGGCATACAATGTAAAGCGCTTTGAGTGCTCGAAGGAATGGAAAGGGCGCTATATAAATGCAGTCCATTTACCATTTACCATTCTCTACTCTAAGGACCCTCTGTGCTGCCGCAACAGCTCCGGTGAGCCCGGCTGGAGCAAGCGCGCGGCCGGCTACTGGGGCACCTACAGCAAGTGCGACCTGCCCCTGCGCACCGTGGAGAACCTGCTGGCCTACGCCGCCAAGGACGGGCCCTGGGACTGGGCGTACTGGACGGGCGACATCCCCGCCCACAACGTGTGGTCGCAGACGCGCCAGGAGCAGCTGAACGAGCTGCGCACGGTCTCGCAGGCCATCCTGAAGCACCTGGGCCCCGGCATCCCCGTCTACCCGTCCGTGGGGAACCACGAGAGCACGCCCGTCAACAGCTTCCCCCCGCCCTTCATCCACGGAAACCGCTCCTCCAAATGGCTCTACGACACCATGGCCGAGGAGTGGTCCGCGTGGCTGCCCGAGCAGGCTCTGGCAACCATCAGGTGTGGTAGTGGTTGTGGTTGTGGTGGCCTTTTTCCAAAGGGCGTTCAAAGTTCCTTTTTTAAGCAAAGCGGAAATGTCTACCTTTCAGGAAGAAAACGATAGAAACGGGGTTGGAACCCCTTTTGCCTTCAGAGCTGCCTTAACTGCCCGTAACGATATTCTGGTAGGCTGTGGCATTCCAGCAAAGTTCAGTTGGTACTAAGCGGTCCAAATTGTCTACCACCCAAGTGTTGCAGCAGAGATCAGGACTCGTCAATCTAGGGTGCCGTTTCCACGTAGCTGGATATTTTTATATGTGGATATTTTTTTTCTCCTGCTTGTATTGGTTTTGCATTGGTTTTGGCCTTCCGTTTCCACGTAGCAGATATTTAAAAATCCAGGTGCAGGAAAAAAAAATAGCAGGAGAAAAAAATATCCTGTTTAGGGGTCTGAAACGCATTTGTTACAATGGAGGATTTTTTTATCCACATGTTGCGTTTCCACGTAGCAGGAGAAAAAAATACACTGCTAAAAAAATATCCTGCTGCGTGGAAACAGCACCTAGGCAACATGTTACCAATGTTCTATTGTCTGATTTTGGTGAGCTTGTGCAAATGATAGCGTTATGCATACCTTGGTTGTAACGAGTGGTTATTTGAATTCCTATTCCCATTACATCAGCTTGAACCAGTCTGGCCATTCTCCTCTGACCGCTGGCATCAACAAGGCATTTTTGCGCACCGAACTGCTGCTCACTTCATTTCCATTCTCTGTAAACTCTAGAGATGATTGTGCATGAATACATCCCAGTAGATCAGCTGTTTCTGACATGCTCAAACCAAGCCCATCTGGCACCAACAACCATGTCAAACGTAGTACCCCATTCTGACGTTTGATTTGAAGTGCAGCCTATTATCTTGACCATGTTGACCTACCCCCATCAAGGAATCTTGCCCTTCGTTTTTGTTCTAAAATGTGCCCAGGTCTGGCATCCCACAGTGCATGTGACTTCACGTGTGCTTTGTGTGTTGACAGGGAAGCCGGCTACTACACGCTGCAGATCCAGCCGGGGTTGAGGCTGGTGTCTCTCAACATGAACTTCTGCGCCCGCGAAAACTTCTGGCTGATGGTCAACTCCACAGACCCTGCCAACCAGCTGCAGTGGCTGGTCGGCATCCTCCAGGACGCTGAAAACAAGGGCGACAAGGTACGTGTAATGAAGGGCCAACTTGCAGAGCTTGACGTGGGACATTGGTAAGACCTCCCTCCAAAAGCTGCACAGAGATACGCTGGAGACTTGAGTTAGTGGCCTTACCTCAAGCCTAGTTTATGGTTCTCCTGAGCCGACTGCAACCAACCGCAAGCCTCCCTTAGGCTCACTTTCTAGCGTGTCTGCCCCCCATACTGAGGTTTGGTGTCAGGTCATGTTTTTGAGCACCTGGGGAGTGCGATTTGCATAGGGTGACCTCGATTACATGGTAGGATTGGAAGGCTGGTGTGAAGGATACTAGGTGGTTAAGAGGTTGGATGGAATGATGAGCATTGTTCTGGTAAAACCTGCAGTGCAGTGCCTCAGTGGCACCCTACCTTAACCCTGCAGAGAATAAGGGCGATGAGAGAGAGAGGTTCCATTGGCCCATTGTTTCCGGGTTCTATTATTGCAAGGGGGAGGGGGGTGAAATCCCCCTTTAGGCAGACCTAAGGACTGTTCTATTCAACGCTAGGAGTATTATGACACGGCCCTTTAGGCAGACCGGAACCTGGCCATGTTAGGTGCCCATAGCAACCTATTACATTGGCATATCTCTATATACTTAAAGAATCTCTGGCGATAAGGTAAGGCATGATTAAATGGGTCATTCATTCTACACAAGTGCCCCACTTAGACTGGGCGCATCTTTGTCCAGTGAGCAACATACAAGTAATAGCAGTAGCAGCCGCAGCCGCCTATTTGGACTGAAAGCATTTTTGTGAAGGGTGCTTCAAAACTAGATAAACCTGTATACATGCAACGCCCTAGAAACGTTCTTGTAGTAAAAAGTGCAGTGGCTGGTCTTAATCCCACAGGACTCTGCGAACAAAAGGAGATGAGGTTGGCACAAATGATTGTTAGACAGACTGGCATTTTCACACCTTGTCCGCTTTAAGTGAACCGAACTCAGTCCTCTTTAAGTGAGAAAATAGTGAACTGAAAGTAAAAGGACTCAGTTCTGTTTTTGTTCATATTGTGAGTGCACTACAAAAAGAACCGGCTTATCTTTCTGGTCCTGTTAGGCTTTTATGGTGTGCGAGTCCTCTAAAGCTCTCCTGAAGTGATTAAACCGAATCACAAGTGCAACTTGTCAGGACTCATAATCGAACCGCACTCAGACCACGTCAATAAAGGTCTCAGTACGGCTCACTTCCAAAGGGCCTGGGTACACTTTGGAGCGTTCACATATACACAGAAAATGTTGAGTCACAGGTCTGAGTTCACAAATGGCTGAAAGGGACCAGGTGTGAAGACACCCTTAGTTTACAGTCTCCAAGTTGTGAAGCACGTTGCAGTGCAATATGTGTTTTATTGCAGTAAAATTGCGATGAAGTTTTGTCTGTGGTGCCATGCTGTCAAAATGTTACATGAACACATGCATTAAAACATTTTGATTTAATTTTTCATTTAAATTGCGAGACGCACACACACTCAGCAGAGCTTCACTCTATTAGCACCCTCAAAGGAAATTCAGCTTGAATGCTCACATCCGGCCATATGTCGTGGTTTGTGGGTTGGGGTGTGTGTATTAACAGTAGTCCTGCATGTAGCCTGCTCATAAAAAAAAGTTTCTGATAATTGACTTTTCATTCGAGCCTTTGAATAGTAATGGTCACACTTTTTTTGTGTCCAATCCAAAATGGCTGCTAGGTAAAGCCCTTTGTGTTTGCTCCCCCATCTTAGGTTCATATCATTGGTCACATCCCTCCTGGCCTTTGCCTAGCCAGTTGGAGCTGGAACTATTACCACATTGTCAACAGGTAGGTTACCCGATTAACTTCACATTACACTACATTACATTGCACTGCGCTTGATGCTTTTATCCAAAGCAAGTTCCAGTTCTTACAGGGTAAGTGGGGTTGCCTTGCTCAAGGGCATTTCAGCTATTACCTACATACTGTACTACTATTTAGGGTAGAAGGTTGAATCTGCAAACTTCTGATCCATACACCAGTGCTCTGACCATTGGGTGAGGTGAACTTATGGCTGCCCTACTTGGCCGTGTCTGCATGGCCCAGTTCACGTGGTCCCTGCTCTGTGTACCCTGCCAGCTCCTTTACATGACCCCAGTTCATTCCTCTAATCCCCTAGAAATGCTTGGCAGCCGAGGTTCAAAGTCGTGTGTGTGTGTGTGTGCGCGCTTGTGTGCGTGTGCGTGTGTGTGAGTGTGTGTGTGTGAGAGAGAGAGAGTTGTTCATGTGCCGTGTTGTCATGACATTACCACAGTTGGGTTTGCATGCATTTCCCCTTACATACTTTATGGTTCAATGCTTAGTTCCTCATTAACTCCCTTTCTTCACAACTTCCTTTACAACAATAGCACTAAAATGGTGTGTGTGTGTGTGCATCATCTTTCAAAGTTAGATGCCTCTCCACCATAGTTTGTGTGGGAATGTACTTTGTGTGTTGTGATCTTGTGACTCATTGGAGAGCATCCAGAGTAAGGTCGATGACCAGCTTCTCTAGTATTCCAATGAGGTCATCATTCCAGTCAAATGTTAAATTGAAAAGAAAATGTTTCTGCAGTTCTTAAAAATGGGTGCTTTTGAAGGGAGCAAATGTCTTATGCTCAGAGCGAATTGAAGCCTAATTAAACTGATCAAGGTCCAAGGATTATTACATAAAAGTGCTCTTGTAATAGTTTTGCCTGAGCTCTGATGTCGAATTGTACACAGTAGGCATCCCTAATCTCTTTTAGCAACAATGTTGCAGCCATTTGAGGCAGTATCAGGGCCATAACGATACACCCAACTAACCAATGGGCTAATATCGTGATTTTTGAACAGCGGTTTGATACAAAGCGGTTTTAATTGGCTGTTTTCACATTAACCAACATTATAAAAAAGATGGGTTATCTGTAGAATAGGTTAAAACGGGCTATGTTTTAAGATGATGATTTGAAGCTTGGAAGGACTATCGCCTCATATCACGGAAGTTTTCTTGACTGGATGGTAACAGAACGTTCTGCCTTCTTGCACCGTGGTACAGTTTCGTGACACTGCATATCATATCCCTGTTCGATACAATATTGTTACAGCCCTAGTCAGCATGTAATCTAATGTTCTACTTTTGACCTTAATTGCTTTCTTTTATTGGGCTGTGTGGTGTTTGTCTCTTGCAGGTATGAAGGCACAATCACAGGACAGTTTTTTGGTCACACGCATGTTGACGAGTTCCAGGTGTTTTATGACGAAGAGACTGGGAAGAGGCCACTAAGTGTGGCCTACATTGCTCCCAGCGTCACCACCTACATCGATCTCAACCCAGGTAGGCACTGATGGGAAGGTGTTGCGGTGAGGGTAGGCTGTAGACTTTAGGTGACCTCCAACATGCGGACTCCTGTCCTCACTTGCCCGCCCCTCGTCACAGACAACAGCATTGTATTTCAATATCTCGCAAAAGCTCAATTCTAATGTCATTTTCCCATTAGCAAACAGAATGGTGAATGAAGAATAGTCTCCCGGAAATTGTTGTGGCAAGGCTGACGGCGGGGAAACGTAATAATTTTCTCAGAGAAAAGGGGAGGCCACAAGCGCAGGCTGAGGAAAGAGTCCGCATTTTGGAATGCACACACTTCCCCAGTGGTGTAGTCTCCTGTGGCCTCACATTTTCCACTATTGCTTAAGTAAATCTTAAGGTGCTCTCTTTTTTTTGTTTTTCTTCTCTTCTGGCAGGCTATCGTGTGTACTATGTGGATGGCAACTATCCTGGAAGTTCCCGTTTCGTGCTGGACCACGAGACGTACATCCTGAACCTCACCCAGGTTAACCACCACCCCAACGAGTCCCTCCCGGGCTCCTCCTCCGCTACGCTGGGCCCCGACCCCAACCCCAAATGGACGCTGCTGTACCGGGCCTCCAAGGCCTACGGTCTGCCCAGCCTCTTCCCCACGGACTGGGACAACCTGTTGCAGACCTTCCTGAGTAAGGAGCAGGTCTTCCAGACGTTCTGGTACCTGCATCACAAAGGCCACTTGTCCAAGCCCTGCGTGGACCTCTGCAAGATGGAGATGGTCTGCTTCCTGCGCAGCGCCCGATACGAGGACCTGGCGCGCTGTGGAACTGGTGTCGGTTCCGTACGCAAGACGCTGTGTTGACCGGTTGGGAGGTTGGCGATCAGTATTTTTGACCGTTTGGGTTGAAAAAGGTTAAAAGCGCTTGTGTTGACTGATGTGGAATTGCTTTTCATGAACTAAGTCACTTCTCTGTCTTCTTCTTTGCTGGCGAGGTGTGTGGTGTGGCACTGGAAAAAAAATGTGGGTGAATAAATGAAAATGTGTATGAAAATGAAGATGCTTTGGCAGTCATTGGACTTTAATTGTCTGTTTTGCAATAATTTGGGATTCATTCCTGTCCTCGTGATGTGTTTCACAAAGTTGCCTCTCAGCGTAGTGCTGGATTTGCATTGTCATGTTGTTAGTTGGGTTTGAAGTTCACAAGAGAACCGGAGCTTAAGATGTGCTATATGATCAAAATTCCAAATAATTAAAATAAAGAATTTTAAACCGGTAAACTCTGTACATAACCTTGTAAAAGTTGTGTGTTCTTGTTTTCTTGCACACTTTTTTTTTTGGATACCTGTTTGCTGTGTCCAGTGGATCAATTGACCAGTTAGTGGGGCTGATGTGGTGTGACTTTTGCACATTGGGCTTTTGGGTAGTGTGGAAGCGATGCAGAATTAGATGTTTTCCTCAAACATTATGGTGTCTGTCTAAAGCATATACAGTTTATTTGGCAGTTAGTAACTGAACTGCAAACAAAGTAGGCTATGTAGCAAGTGTGGTTTCTGGAAACATTAGTTCAGGTGCCCTTCTTGAAAGGTGTGAGTGTGTGTGTGTGAGAGAGAGTGTGTTCCCTTGAGTCTTTACATAATTCAGGCCGATTCACTAAGTCAATTGACATTACCACTGAAAACTTTTGTTTTTGTTTGTTTGTTTTTAGGATTTTTCAATGGGCAATCACAAAGGCATGAATGTTTGTAATGGACAGATCGATTAACAAATGGTGTTGCTAAATTATCTGGTTTCATATGAGAGTTGCTTGATTTGACTGCTGAAATTGCACAATTTCCAAACATTCAAAATATCAAACCGAATATGGCCTTTCAGATTTTCTGATTATTCTCTAGCACAGAGCCAAGTTACTGTGAAAAATGTGTGGCAGCATTGCAAAAATGTTGGTTTGAAAGGTGTACAATAAACTGGTGATTGTGACTTCTGACTACATTGAATACTCATTTGTGTTTCCTGGGGGAAGGGACGTTTTTGTTCATTTCAAACTGAATCTGAAAAGTTAATGTGTAGAGTAACTATTGATCCCGGGGGGGATTCATTTGTGTCGTTTAATCGATCCTAAAATCATGATTTTTGTCTGAAAGGGTTACTGCAGAATGATAATTTTAACCCAATTTAATCCATTAGCTATAGCTATAGCTATAATATAACTATATCTTGAGTATTGAGTATTTTTCCCTCTTATTGCTTCAATCAGGGGTGTCGAGACACACAGAGGTTTCCCTGAGTACGTTCCAATATGCGACCTTGCGTCCTCCACTTGAGCTTGTGGCCTCGTAACTTGAGGTAATATGTCATGACATCACTGACGACAGTATTATATTTAAATATCTCGCAAAAGCTCAATTGTAAACTCATTTTCTCATTTGCAAACTGGATGGTGAATGAAAAACAATCTACCAAAGTTGTTGTTGCTAGGCTGATGGCTAGGAAACTTTATTGTTTTCTCCACGGAGGCGGTGCTAGGAGGCGGGATGAGGCCACAAGCACAAGTGGAGGACGCAAGGTTGCATATTGGAATGGACCCCCTGTGCGCTGTCTCAGGACAACAGCAACATGCACACTAACCAATCGCACTCCTAACATCAGGTCACGCCACCAAGAGGAGAAATGTGTAACTACAGCAGTTTTGCCTATAAAGGGCTTCTTATTCTAAAGCAATACAGTGGAGTAGCTGTAGCAAATAAATAAATCCTATGGCCAAGGGTCACATTTACCCACACATGAATTAAGCTCCAGATTAGTACGTCGGTGCAATTTCCTTTTGTAAAAGGATTTGGGACAAAGCATAACCAATGTGTGTAGTCCTAGTGCAGTTATTCCCAAACTGGGCTTCGGGACCTCTAGGGGCGTTGCAGAGAGAAGGGTATACTTGCATACAACCTAGACAACTACAGTACATGTTCATGTCCATGCTGGCAACATTGGGTGGTTCAATTCTGACACATGAAACAGCAAATCAATGACACAGAAAAAAATATAGTTCTTAGTACATTTAATAACTGGCCTGTCTAAGGCATGAGAGCTATTGCGTACGGTACACAAGTTCCCCACTACACTAGAACTTTGAAATCGATAACAACTTTTCAGTCCTTACAGTACAGTTGGTTTGTATCTTAGATGAGGAGTGTGTTCTGTCATGCCCTTACGGTTCTTTAGCCATCTTCATGTGGCTATTTAATTAATCCCTCG
Source organism: Engraulis encrasicolus (assembly GCF_034702125.1). Classification (NCBI taxonomy): domain Eukaryota; kingdom Metazoa; phylum Chordata; class Actinopteri; order Clupeiformes; family Engraulidae; genus Engraulis; species Engraulis encrasicolus. The sequence goes on along the minus strand of NC_085863.1, from coordinate 9,487,965 downwards.
TATTAATATCTCCTTCAGATTGTCGATGTCAGCCGAAGTTTGCATACGTGCACCTGTAGCATGCAGGTCATTCTGTTGTACCACACAGTGCTAAATACATTCTAGAACAGTGGTTCTTAACCTGGGGTGCGCCAGAGATTTCAGGGGGTGCGCGGAATTGTGTTTGTGTTGAGGTTGTGTCCAAAATTCTGTTAGCAAACATTATAATTAGGCCAATTCGAAACCAAATTTAAACCGGATTTGGTCACCATGTCAAGTCATTAAGGTATTGATGAATGTCTCAAGCAAGAATCATTGTGATAAATCACTTAAATCATTTTTTAGGGCATATAGAAGTGTAGAAGTTTGGGTTGGGGGTGCGCGGCTTCTCTTGGTCACAGGTAAGGGGGTGCGTGACGAAAAAAAGGTTAAGAACCACTGTTCTAGAAAGTATGCATTGTTTGATAGTAATAGTCAGTACATACTGTATTTACATCATTTCCTAAATCAGACATTCACAGATTAAACAAGTATCCTTCCCTTTTTCACAGGTAACTGACACCACAGCTTCGAACTGTCAAATCAGGTTCAACTCTTAATCGTAGACTTATTTTTCAAAAAATATAGAGTGCGTAATATTCATACTGTATATAAAAATAACATCTATGTCCTAAGAGCTTATGACCCATATTCTCCTGAGTCTTTCTGGAGTGGTTCTTCATTTTCCTTTTTTTCCGTTTCTCCTCCCAGCACTCTTGACTTGAGCAGGCTTGTGTGTACACAGGGGTGTGCGTTTCAAATGAGTTCCTCCCGTCCTTTCCTGTCACTTGTGACCTGATGCAAGGCACAACGTTATTGATAATCAAAGTATTATACAATACTGAAGATTATCCGCCCAGGTAATACATTATACAATGTATTGAAGTAAAGATACAAAATCAGAATTTGATTAAAAAGGGGATCATCTTGTTTGCAATTGGGGTGTTGAATGGGGGAAAGTCTCCCAAAAGCTACTCTGCCTAGGTTTGACAGCAGAGAAACTTTGTTTTCTTCACAGAGGCAGGCCGACACCAAGGCAAAAAGCCACAAGGAACAAGACAGGACGGGATGAACTAGTATGGGCTGCCCCCCTAGACAATATCAGAAATAGGTCTCACATCATCACACATCATTTTATTTGCATGTGTGAGAATAAATATTGTATGTTGGCCACAAAAAAATACTACATGTATAAACTTTCAGTGATGTGGTATAATGGGGCACCTCATACTTAAGTACTATTTGGGCTCTATTTATCAAAACCAGTTAAGTAGTACTTAAGCCTGTCAACAACAAGCATCGAGGTCAGAGGACACCAGTTTGAGGAGATGATTTGCACCCAGGGACCTGTTCAGAATGAAGGACAAGCGGACCTGCCCGCTCACAGCAGCTCCTCAAGGATCACTGAAGGACAGTGTCACACCAAAGTCTTCCTTGTAGATGTCCCACACCTTTGGCTTGTGGGGATTGTCCAGCTCCTCCCTGGAGAGAAAGAGTCTGAAAAGGAGAAAGAGGAGGGGGGATGAAGGAGGAAGGTGGGGCTGTGGTGTCTGGTGGCGAGTGTGTGGTACGACAAATCATAGGTATGTTTAAAAGAGATCTTCATACTGTCTGCCCTGAGTTGAGGTAAGGCAGTGGCTCTCAAACTTTTCCCATCATTCCCCCCCTTCGGAGGGTCTGGATGCTTCCGAGCCCCCCCTAAGCAACAGCAGTACTTGCGCAGACGGCGCTGTGCAGAATCAAAGGAAAGGTGACTGGTGAGATAAAGCAAAGAGGGACTGCAGTGGAATGCAGATGTGTGTTAATTTCCTATATGACAATTAATAATATAATGTTTATAATTATGTATATAATGCTTAAAACGTATTGGCTTATTGGCGAGGAAATCATTTCCTTAGGGAAAAAATGAATAAAATCAGATGCCACACGCCCCCACTGCAATGCCTCCACTGCAATTTTTTTTTATGTATTACTGTTAAGTTGAAGGCCTCATGCCAGTTGCACCAGAACCTAGCGAGCAACCTAGACTCTTCTCTAGCTAACTCTTTGAGATTTTTAGTTGTTTATTTCCAGAATTCATGCTGCCCGTTCACTATTGTTACCTTTTTCATGAATACTTACCACCAGCATCAAATTCTAAGTATTCATTATGACTGGAAAAATTGCACTTTTTATACAAGAAAAAGGGGCTCTTCTCCATGGTCCGCCATTTTGAATTTCCAAAAATAGCCATTTTTAGCTGCAAAAAAGACTCTACTTGAACCATACTAGAAAATGTTTGTTTATTAGGGACTGTTCGTAATTTACCGGGGGGGAGGGCTGGTGCGTAGGGGGGGGAGGGCCATGATGAAAAAAAATGAGGTGGAGGGGAGGGCCATGGCAAAAAAAATCGGAGTTAGGGGGAGGGCCATGGAAAAAAATTATTTGATTTTATTTTTATTTATTTTTTTAAACAATAATAAAACATGTTCTGAAACACATCGCTTTGCGATGCAAGGTCCCGGTGCATACTATAGCACTGAAGCGTGTATCTGTAGTAAAAAAAACTATCAGGTGCAGCTACTGTAGATTGCCCGCGCTGACTCTCTTTCACTGTAGGATTGCTAGTGCTACGGAGGAACATTGAGCATCATAGAAAATGCCCGTGAGCAAATATCAAACTAGCTGATGTGAACTATATGGGCTAAACAGTTTGGGAAGTTTTGACAACGAATTGGATGGGCATTTCCAGAGGAATTTTGGAGAGGTGTTGTAGTCAACTGGTGGTCACAGCCTCTGGTAAGCCATGTTTTTTTTTTTATTGGCACCGCCGTGTGCTTACATTTGTGTTCAAAGAACTTCAAAGACCCCAACCAGACCGGAAAGAACAGTACCTAGGCCTAGACGTACTTTGGTAGAACGGTGCAGTGACGCGAGTTTGTTTTGTTTAGCTTGTGGTGTCAAGGTAGTAATAAAAGTGGTATTAACGGCGATGTGTGTTGGCCATGCATCATAAGGTCTTGAAACCATTGGAGGAGCTAACTTGTTGTGAAGAGAAGTCTCATCACTTTGGTGAACAAAAACGGACCAACTAAGCAAGGAATTATGTAGGCTACATTTAAAGCGTGACGGGAGAAGGGAATGTCACCAAAGTTGTGCATCGTGTCAGGTAAGAAGTGACTTTTGTTTCTTGCTGTGGAGATTGGATTCGTAGAAGCGTGTATTGGTATGCTAGGTCTTGCCTGTTGCTGGTGAAGTAGTCTAGCTTAGCCTCGGAGTTGGCTATGGGGTGAATCTGAAGGAGAGCACAGCCGATGTTGTGTCTGGCTTGTCTATCATCACAGTTGTCAAAGTTGAATTGCCGCGGTGTGTAATGGCTGTGCTATTGTTGGATGTTTTGGAATGTTGTACTGGTTCTGTTTTGGCTATTTGTTCCTTTTGCCTCTTGCTGCTGATTTTACCATATAGCACCGCCACCACCTATTGCGTCTTAATGGCCTACGTTAAATGCAAACTAAAGGTGGCTTTCTCACTCTCCCTGTATCAATAGCCAGCAATGGCTCGAGCTGCTTTGGCGCTTAGCCTACTTCTTGCTCCGATCACATCCCGAACTCTTTGGCCGTCAGAGTGTAATTACATTCGGGAAGGTAGAGCTATGCCTGTGTGTGTGCGTGCGTGCTTTTATGCGCGGTCTGGGAGACCGAGATGCACCTGATCCACAGTCGCAATTGCAAGAAAATCTAAATTATTTGAAAGCCCGGTCACCTCTCACGAGTGCATCGCATAGCCTAGTCAAAGCATTTCTTCTAATTTCACACATTGCACACTGCCCATGCTGAAGAGACAAACTGTCAAGGCAGCGCGATTTGCTCTTGAGCCCTCACCTCCACATCAGGTGCGCGTTTCACTTCCGCAAGAAGAACATTAATAGTGTCAAAGTGAGATGTTAAAGAAAAAAAAGTTAAATCTAGCCATCCTTGTTTAGGCTACATAAAACATGAGGAAGCTATTCAGATGTGATTCGCCATTCCTCACCCTAAAATTGATTAGAACGCAGGAAATAGCATCTAAAAAACAGATTTTTTTTTCACAGCACCCCCTGGTCAAAACCAGTTCCTGCGTCCCTGGCTTCGCTACTGTGCTGAACATGTAAAACGTACCTTGTGAAAGGCGCTGCTTGTCGAGCAGGGAAATATTGAAGCTACGGTGGGGAAACTCTCTCCACTTTGTAGTTTACAGTAGCAGTAGTAACAACTCGGACATTGGTATTGAAATGGCAGTTTTTATTATCATTATTATTATTATTATTATTATTTTCACTTAACACGTAAAAAAATAGTGAAGGCAATTTGTCTTGGTGACAGTGGAGTTAAAAGGCATCCCATGCAGCCGCAGAGGTAGATTCTTGCGGCTTCTCATAGGTATCCACTGATATCGATAGCACATAATAGTGCAGACAACCGCCCTTGATGTAGGCTACTCTGACTGTTCTCATGATGGTTGTTCATCTACCAATTTGAAATATATATATTTTTTATCTGTAGGGGGAGGGCCATGGGAAAACAAAATTGAAGTGGGGGGAGGGCCATGGGAAAAAAAATTGAGGTGGAGGGGGGGGCCATGATTTTTTTTTTGGACCGGACTTCCAGCGCACCAGCCCTCCCCCCCCGGTAAATAACGTACAGTCCCTTACTTAGTAAACTTTCATGTAAATATCAAATTTGGCAATAGCCAACCTAGTTTCAATGAGCAGCATAGTTGCAGTACCTTTTTTGACCATTTCCTGCACAGCATCTTTAAATGAATACATCAAAGTAAGCAATTCTTACTTGTTGTTCTCAACAAACGAAGTGTTGAACCAGAAGTAGAACGGGCAATTCTCGTATCCTTTCGGGAGACCCTGTATGGACGTACATAAAATATGCAAACAATGCAATTAAAATCACATGCGTCTGCCACTGCACAAGAGACCCTTACATGGAGATCAATGCAAATACTGATGGAATCAAACCATTTTCATACACCGCTGAATACAGTAAAATAAAGCCAAAATGAAGAGATCCTTACAGCGCTGGACTCAAACATGACCTTGACATCTCCCGAGAGAACGGGGCAGTCCTGTAAGCTGATGACTACTGCATTGCTGCCTGTGTCTGGGAAAAGCTGTGACACACACACACACACACCCTTGATTAGTCCATCCGATGTTACATAATCAAAACCATTGTGAGCAAAGTACATTGTATGCAATATTTTGGCACTTTTGTGTCATTGCTGGGTAGGATGGTAAGATTTTGGGAAGACAGAGGAGAGAGAGAGAGAGAGAGAGAGAGAGAGAGAGAGAGAGAGAGAGAGAGAGAGAGAGAGAGAGAGAGAGAGAGAGAGAGAGAGAGAGAGAGAGGTCAGTGAAATGGCAGAGGCCTTGGTCAAATCTGTGACATGTGAACTTCCCATTTATCCTCCATTTCTGGATTTAAACTGGTTAGGCTACTGATGCACACCCTGTTTAACTGAATTACTACACAAAGTGGTGCAATAATTGATGCAAATAAGTTACAGGATAACCACAGCAAAGTTCTCCAGTCTCTTACGGCACATTTCTCCTGCTTGGCACACACGCACTGGAACACGAGCTCTCTCTTCACAATGATTTTGATGGAGAGATCACTGGCATTCCCTTTGCCCACACCTGCAAACAACACACAAGACGTATGGTTACAGACCTGTCTAAATGACATGTACAGAAAATTGTTTCAAATAACCATTACAATTGTTCTTTTTACTAACAAAGCAATTATGTTTGGAACAATCAGCTGATGCACAAGTACATAAGATTAGAGAAGGTCTTCATGATACACACCCCTTCCCCCAAAATAAAAAAAAATCGTCTACAATTTTTGAAAATCAACTTAAGAAATTACATTCACAATACACTCTTTTTCAGGGCGCCTAGACCAAGGGTGCATCCCAATATGTGTCCTTGCCTCCTCCACTTGTGCTTGTCTCCTCGTCCCGCCTCCTGGCCCCTCCTCCGTGGAGAAAACGATAAAGTTTCCCAGCTGTCAGCCTAGCCACAACAACTTTTGAGGGACTGTTTTTCATTCACCATAACAATTGCAAACGAGAAAAAGACTCTACAATTGAGCTTTTGCAAGATATTGAAATATAATGCTGTTGTCAGTGATGTCATCATGACGAGAAGCGAGTGGAGGAGGCAAGTGGAGGAAGCAAGGTCCCATATTAAGATGCACTCAAAGTGGTCTGCGTTTGTTGGCAACCCTGGGTACTGATCAGGGGCGGAGCACTGGTATTGTGGGGGGGGGGGGGATGTGTCAGAGGCCCCCTCACACCTAATGATTAAAAAATACCGGCAATAAAGGCATTTAACACCAACTTTGCTGTTAAGCATAATACTGAACTACTTAAAAAATACTGAAATATCGCAAATGGGGCCTCTGAGGTGTTTAGAAATCCAAAGCCATTGGTAGGGGGCCCCCCTTAGTGGTGAGGCCCGGGGTTTCTGGACCCTATGCCCCCTTTGGAGACCGAACTTGAGCACACCTTTGTATTGGCCAGGTGTGGTTTGATTCATCTTATTGTACTACAGTGTTTCTCAAACTTTTCGTGCCATTCCCCCCTTCAGAGGAAGGGTGTCTGTCTGCGCCCCCCTCGAGCAAAATGGTTACGAAAATACAAATAAATAGGCCTTCGTAAAGTTCATTAGAGCCTAATATACACATACAGTCCCAAGAAAAAGTTTGTACACCCTTTGAAATTTCTTACCTTTCTGTTAAAATTGGTCATAAAACATGGTCTGATCTTCCCGGAAATCCCAAGAAGGAACAACCAGAGTCTGCTTTAACTAATTCAACCCCAACATTTACAAGTTTTCATATTTTCATTGGCCATAAGATGTAAACATTCACAGGACAGCAAGGCATAAGTAAGTACGCCCTAGCATTCAATAGGTTTTAACCCTCAGTTAGTTGCAATATCATCAACCAGACTTGTCCTGTAGTTGCAGATCAGATTAACAAAACAATCTGTTTGTATCTTGTCTCCCTCTTCTTTAGAGAACTGCCTCTCGTCAGCAAGGTTTGTGGGATGTCTGGAGTGCATAGCTTTCTTGACTTCATGCCATATAATCTCAATTGTTTTTGTCAGGGCTTTGACTGGGCTATTTCAGAATGTGTATTTCATTATTATGAAGCCATTCTAAAGTCGATTTGCTTCTAAAGTATGGGTTGTTGTCACATTTCAGGACCCATACTCTTGTGTGTTTCAACTGTGTGACAGACTTCCTCACGTTTTTTCTGTAAAATATCACAATAAATTTGAGTTCATTGTTCCACTGATAATAGCAAACTGTCAAGGGCCTGAGGCAGCAAGGAAGCCGAATATAATGATGCTCCCGCCACCATACTCAAAGGTGGAGATGATGTTTTGGTGAAGGTGTGGTTCTCCAGTTCTCCTCCAAACATGACATTGTGTGTTCCCCTGAACAATTCAACTTTGGTTTCAACGTTGGTCTACAGAATATTTTGCAGTAATTCTATGAAGCATATAAATGCTTTTTCGCAAACCTCAAAGGTGCAGCAATATTTTTTTGGTCAGAAACCCCATTAATTTTAGATTGGCAGAATTAATCCCATTTTTAGCTACTCTTGGTTACATCTCCTCTTCTGAGTATGGTGACGGGAGCATCATTATATTCGGCTTCCTTGCTGCCTCAGGCCCTTGACAGTTTGCTATTATCAGTGGAACAATGAACTCAAATTTATTGTGATATTTTACAGAAAAAACGTGAGGAAGTCTGTCACACAGTTGAAACACACAAGAGTATGGGTCCTGAAATGTGACAACAACCCATACTTTAGAAGCAAATCGACTTTAGAATGGCTTCATAATAATGAAATACACATTCTGAAATAGCCCAGTCAAAGCCCTGACAAAAACAATTGAGATTATATGGCATGAAGTCAAGAAAGCTATGCACTCCAGACATCCCACAAACCTTGCTGACGAGAGGCAGTTCTCTAAAGAAGAGGGAGACAAGATACAAACAGATTGTTTTGTTAATCTGATCTGCAACAACAGGACAAGTCTGGTTGATGATATTGCAACTAACTGAGGGTTAAAACCTACTTAATGCAAGGGTGTACTTACTTATGCCCTGCTCTCCTGTGAATGTTATGGCCTTATGACCAATAAAAATATGATAACATGTAAATGTTTGGGTGGAATTAATTAAAGCAGACTCTGGTTGTTCCTTCTTGAGATTTCCGGGAAGATCAGACCATGTTTTATGATCAATTTTGACAGAAATGTAAGAAATTTCAAAGGGTGTACAAACTTTTTCCTGGGACTGTATATGGCCAATGATGTTCTCTAAATATTAGTGAATACATTAATGAATATATTGTGATTGTAAAGTGAATGTGTTGACTTAATGGCAAAGCAGAAAAGAATTAAAAAAGAAAAACCTTCTGACTTCACACACCCCCCCTCCAATACCTCCACGCCCCCCTAGGGGGGCTTCTTCCCCACTTTGAGAAAGACTGCTATACTAGATGATGTTTGGTTCAGGTACAACACTGGGTGTAGATGCAGGACTGGGTGCCCCTTGCCTGCAATGGAGTGTATGCGGAAGCTCCGTATCCTCATGAACTTCTCAGGAGGCATCTGGCGTTTAAACTTGGTCTTCATCACCTCATAGTACCCGACGTACCTGCTCTGAAGACGCAACACACACATATACATGCAACGCACACGCGCGCGCGCACACACGCACACGCGCACACACACACACACACACACACACACACACACACACATAAAAATCTTAACACAATCCAAAAATTTTGCCTGGTCTTTACGTCTGTAAAGCTCCAGTCAATGTACATCTCCCTCCACATTTCGTCTGGGCCATAGCCTGATAAACCAGCCTAAATGTATTGGATGTCTTAATTTAAATGAAAAATGTTCAGCGTCCAGCAGGTGGCGCTGGTTTACCAGGCTATCTGGGCCAGGTCTTCTGGGAGAAAATTAGTGTTGTTGTCAGAGAATCGGACAATCAGCGAACAGGGAGAGGGAGGGGCGGAACAATGAAGCAGATGACATACACTACCGGTCAAAAGTTTGGGGTCACCACACTTTCCTCCCACAATACTTCTTTCTGACAGTTTAACTTATTCCTTTTCAATTTCAGTTCTGGTATAAAATCAGTGTATAGAGTTATTGTTCCCTGAAATTAATGCATGCAACAAATAAGCAATTTGATATTGGAAAAAGTAACTGTTGAATGGATATACAATGCATAAAATAGACCAAAATGTATCACTAACTTTTGACTAATCAAAGTGTACCTTTACTAATGTAGTGTCTAGTCAGGTGTGCTAATGAAAGTGACACCTTTGGCATTAATAATAGCCAGTTGCGGTTCTACAAATTAATTCCCGGGATGAGATGAGGTCCAGAATTGCCCAATGAGCTCTTTGAGCCCCATGCATGCAAAAGTGGATGTCTCCTCCTGTCGATCCATACAATGCCGGATGATATACATACTGTATCATTTGAAAGAGGAGAATCTACACTTTCCAACAATGTATGGCACTGACTTGCACACTAAAACATGGCTGAGATAATGGATCGTGCATTCATAAGTAGGTTCATTCTGATGGCTAGAAAATCATGCAGCTGCTTCGACTTGAATTTGTGGACAAGGTGACAACTCAACAAATGTCATACACCTACCATTGGAAAGGGTAGACACTGAGCTTTCCAATAGTTCCATGCATTATCTGATAAACCAAAGACATGTCTGTAGAAAAATGGACTAAAACAAGTATTTCTAGTAATAAATGGGTGAAAAAGCTTGGTTAGATTTCACTCTTCTGTCCAGTTTAACCAATTTTATGGGTAATCAAACCATTTTTCACTTTTGGCTGTTCAGTACTTTCCATTATTCCATTTCAAGCTATTTAAAAGATGTCTGCGACTTGAATTGCAAAACAATAACTGGTAAAATGAAGGTGACCCCAAACTTTTGAACGGTAGTGTACAAGCAGATTACCCCAATCGCTGATGTTTGGTCTTGACATGTAAAGTCAGATGTACTCCATCAAACACCATCAAAGTTCACCCCCTCCCACCAATACTTGTTTCTCAATTAGACCAGGAGCCCGTTTCTCGACAGCACCGTTGCTAACTAGTTAGGTTGCCAATGGGAGATTGCATTGCATTGCAACCTAGTAAGTTGCTAATTTAGGTAGCAACGAAACTGTCGAGAAATGCATTCCGGGTTACTTCAAAATCCATACTCTCTGGTGTTGCATAGCCACACCACTAGAGGGAGCAAGAGGTAGTGAAGGGACATGGAATGGCATTATGAAGTGAGGGGTGCTTGCCTTTCTTGCCTAAACTTGTTATGTGTCATTATGTCAAGGAGTCAGAATCCGATCAGATTTTTATTTAAGTAACTGAGCAATCTTCGCAGAGATGCTCTCACAACACCATGCAAATAAATTGTCTACCTGGGATGGTGTCTCCACACCCTGAAACTTAGAACTCATGCTCTTGTCCGTCCTGCGTTCTCCAAAGTAGTCCAGACTCTCCTGCAAGAACACCAATAGAATAGAATAGAATTAAATATATATGAATAGAATATCTTATGCGTCATTGTATCAAGTGTAATGGACTTCAGCAGTCCTTGCTTGTTCAGATAGCAATTAATGAAGATTTAAAAAGAGATTACACATTCAAATACATACAAAACACACACACACACACACACACACACACACACACACACACACACACACACACACACACACACACACACACACACACACACACACACACACACACACACACACACACACACAGACACAGACACAGACACACACACACACCTAAAACTATACTTTGGTAGCCAAATTTTGCTCTACTGCATTTAGTTGAGTTGAGGTTTCATTAAAGGGACACTGTGCAGGAAATGGTCAAAAAAGGTACTGCAACTATGCTGCTTGTTGAAATTGGGCTGCCTATTGCCAAATTTGATCTTTACATGAAAGTTTACTAAGTATTAAACAAATATTTTCTACTATGGTCCAAGTACAGTCATTTCTGCAGCTAAAAATGGCTATTTTTGGAAATTCAAAATGGTGGACCACGGATAAGATCCCCCTTTTCATGTATGAAAAGTGCAATTTTTCCAGTCATTATGAATACTTAGAATTTGATGCTGGTGGTAAGTATTCATGAAAAAGGTAACATTAGTGAATGGGCAGCATGAATTCTGGAAATAAACAACTAAAAATCTCACACAGTGTCCCTTTAAAGCTGTACGAGTTAACGAGTACTGCAAGCACACTCTGTAGTGTGGAATGTTCTTTTGCATCAGACTTCTGCATCCAATGGTTCATGTTCATTTGTTCAACAGTGACAAAATAATAATACATACATGAAAAAGAATTATCATTAATAATCGTGATTACAATATTGATCAAAATAATCGGGATAATCGCCTTGGCCATAATCGTACAGCCCTATAAAAAAGGGTGCACAGATTTCCTCATTCCCTACCTGAGCACTCTCAAACTGGTCACTGTCAATCAGCCAGGTGCAGACGAGAGTACCTGTACGACCTAGAGAAAAGACAAGACAAGATCTCCATCAAATCTAACAGGCTTGACTTCATGTCAGGGGAAAATGAGTTGTATTCGACATGCTCAATCCCTATGCAAAGCTGTACTTGCTCTTGACAGTTTGACAGTTTAGGGGTGTCAAAGTAAGTTTGAAGAAGGCCAGACGGCCGAAACGTCACTTCACCATTAAAACATGGAGCAGAGTGTGCGGCATTCTTTTCTTTTTCTTTAACATTTATATGCTCAGGAAGCCAGCACCTCAAGAAAGACTTATTGGTGTGTGATACCTCTTTTTTTCTAAAGTTTAGGGGTGTCAAACATAAGGCCAGGGGGCCTGATGTGGCCCGCCAGATGGTTCACTCCAGCCCCAGACAAAAAAAACTAAGCATGTCAAAATAAAAAGTAAATCTCTAGCCCATTACAACATTTGCTGCAGTTGTCTAAGAGTTCAGGTTTTTGAAACTTGAGAACCCATGTATTTTTTGGTCACCATTTACAGCCAATGCTCCTGATATAGTACAATACCCACTGTCATCCACCTCGAGACTAGCAACGCGATTCCAATATGAAGCTGCAGACATTTACGATATTTCGCAATTACGTCACTGGTCCGTAGCCTGGTTCACACCAGACGGTGTATGTGTAGCTTTGGCGCCCCCTGGCGGAGCAGAGCGACAAGCTACACACACACCGTCTGGTGTGAACCAGGCTAACTGGTCCGACCCACTTGAGATCAAATAGGCTGTATATGGCCTGAACTGCAATGAGTTCGACACCCCTGTTCTAGATTATCCATTTAATTGAAAACTGACTGCTAGAATATCAAACGTAATACCTGAATAGTTTCATTGTTTTAAAAGACATTCATGTTTATTTTCCTTTTTCTTAAACAACAAAAAAAAGATTCAAAAGATTTCATATGAAAGCTTCCTCACCTTTCCCTCCTTTGCAGTGAATGGCAATGACGTTTCTGGAGTCTTCCGACATCCACTCCCTCACATTGGCCGTGTATTTCAGCATGTCTCTGGGAGAGACAAACAGGAGAGCGAGAGATGCTGCTATGAGTTAAACACTCAGACCGACGACTCAACCATCACCTAGGGCTGCACGCATATTGGTAAAATGACAATCATAAATATTACAAGGATACAAGAAATTTATTGTCATGTGCTCATGAATTTAAGAATTTAAGAAAAGATTGTTTTGTTCAGACAGTTCCAAATAGAAAAACGTAGAAGTTTTAAAAGTTTTTAAAAAAATTAAAAAGTATTTGCATAAAAAAGGCAGGTTGATAAAAAAAAGAGATAAGTGAAGGAATGGTTCATTATCTATAGTGCTCTATTGGAGTTAAGCTTCCTGATGGCTTGAGGAAAGAAGCTGTCCCTTAGTCCGCTGGTGTGGACGTGAATGCACCTGTATCTGCGGTCAGATGGTAGTAGGGTGAAGTGTGTGGGGTGGTGTGATATTATGATGAATATTGTAACAGCGGTTATTCATCATCATGTTAGGGAAAATATCCGTATTTTATTGCACTACTTTTAAACAATATGAACCATTACCATTGCTATTAAATTCTTTTATACCTTAATATAATATAACTTATTATTCAGACAGGACAGTTAGTTAGAGAGAGAAAGGAAATGTGTGGGGAGAGAGATGGAGAAAGGTCAGGAAATGACCTCTGTTTGGAATCTAATCCAGGTCCTGGGTGTAATCTAATCCAGGTCCTGGGTGTAATGACATGACGCATAATCCCCAAAATTTTACATTTAAAATAGTACACCAGAATCCCTTCACTGGCACCTGTGAATGAAATTGCCAACGTGTTTTACCATGTGAAAGATCAATCAACTGTTCAAATGCAGAGACGGGACAGGACTTGATTAGATATGCAGACCACTCGGTTTAAGACAAAAAAAAAATCTCAAGGCCTCATTTAATTTAATTGCAATTAGAAATCAAGATTGGCACATTGACCGGCCCTGCCCTACCATAAAGACATAGCTATTAAAAGCAGGCTCTTACTCTAGAGAGGGCACATTGTGGTCGTCAATCATCACCCGCTCCACACGGTAGTGGAAGTTCTGCGGATCGTAGGCCTTTTCACCTGCGGAGGTCAAAAGAATGCTACTATCAGGAGGCAAACACGTGCTATTACTATCAGGGGCATATACTACAACGCTGGTTCAGGAGTAAACCAGGTTAAGAGGTAAATCATCTAATCTAGGACTCCAGGCTCTTCTATTAGATGATTTACCTCTTAACTTAACCTGATTTACTCCTGAACCAGCTTTGTAGTACAAACAATTGGGGCCTATACTACAAAGCTGGTTCAGGATAAGTTAAGGTTAAGTTAAGCTGTAAATCATCTAATAGAAGAGCCTGGAGTCTTCTATTAAAAGCTTTTGTATTAGATGATTTGCCTATTAACTTAACACAGCATGGGCCTATACTACAAAGCTGGTTCAGGATAAATTCAGGTTAAGAAATAAATAAATAAACTAGGGTGGAAAAACGAGCTACTGCCATGAGCTGGCTTGGGGTACAGCATGTGCATGTCAAATCACCGGAGGTGATGTGTTCACTTACTGCAGAGGTTGTACACTTTATAATGGTCCAGATGTTTGGCGTCAAGAAATCTTGCCACTTCCTGAAAAAAATATGGACAAGCATCGCTAAACTTCCCATTACACAGATTATTGAGGAATGCAACTACAGTGAGCATTTTAATAGCAATGTGGGACAATGCTGCATTAAGTCTGATTTGCATTCAATCAAATATGATTTACATTTATTTTTTCTTAAAAAGAGCATGAATATCTCAAGGCATGAATATGCTTGCTGTCTGACCTTACATACATGCACAACCGGATTTGAAGCAAGTGTGCATACTTGCAGAACTGTCATAACACTAGTACGCACCATCATCTCGCGGACAAATAACCAAAATTGACATAAAAAAACCGCATGGCAACTAGTGCACACTAGTGAAATATGCACACGTTTCCTGCAGAAAGTATATTCATGCCTTTTACCCATTAGTTAGCCCTCCAATTCCGTCATAGGAGTACAGACAATGACACGATGAAGTGTTTACGTACGGTCTTAAAAGTGGAATTAAGGTTTATTCAAGATTAAATTGAGTTAATTCTGAATTAAATGTCTCACATAAACAAGGCCATTCTCAGTGAAATGACTTACTTTGATTGGATTCCTGTACAAAGACTGCTTCCCTGAAGACGGGAATGACATCGCAATGACTCGGTCTGGGAGGAAACATACAGCAATAGTGAGTGAGAACCATTCACTTCTGAAACGAGGTGAGAGTGTGTGTGTATGTGAACTGAGGCAAGGCTAATTTCTGTACTCAAATGTGTGCTATATGTTTACTACAATGTGAAATACCGGTAATGTTTATTAGGACTTTGTGTGCGTTTTGTATTTGTGTATTTATGTCAGCTCTCAGACACTTTCATTTCCCTCTGTATTAATTAAAGTCCTCTACTCTACTCCTGAGCATTCAGCACAACGCTGCCCTCCTGAGGCCAGCACGTGGAAAGGACACCAACCTGTGACATAGGTGAGGTCCAGGTCGAAGCCATCCTTCTGATAACGCCGTTTGTTTTCTGACACCTGTGCAGGTTTGAAAATTCTCATTTGTGAAGAAGGAAAAAGTCGCAAAATTTCTTCCACCAATGCAATGTCACCCAAAATCATCAAATCTTGAAAACTCTGAACTTAACTCATTAAAAGTTTGATGCTTCTAGTCACAAAGGATAACCTGTATTTGTTTTTTAAAAAGGGTAATTTATATCTATGCAAGTTCAGACGGGAGGGGGGAGTACTCAAAGAAAAGGGGGTGGGGTGCATCGTCTAAGATTTTCAAGGCTAATGTAGTAGTGTAGTCATCAGAAGTCATCCTGATAACCAGCGTTCTAAATTGGAATGGAACTCACCATTCTCCTGGTAACCTTCTCCAGTTCCTGCTTCTGAGAGGCCAGGCGGAACACTCTCACTAGAATGATGATCCTCAACATCTTCAGGAAGTTGAACACTCTGTTGGAAAAACGTAAAAGTATTTATACATGCCATCATTTAACGTGCTTTAAAAGAGATGATAAAAATATTACCACTAGAGCAAGGGCCGGGACATGCATGCAGCAGGATACATGTACATGAATGCGTGGCCATGTGTATTTTATGTCAATTTTGCACGCAGGACAACACCTGACACAAAGTACACAGACATGTGCGTAAGGTGCAATATTGACAAAACCGCTAGAGGTAATCTTTGGAACTAAGTTTTGGCAAAGGACGCGCTCAACTTCTTAGAAAAACGAAAGTCTTTGGGTGCGCGATAAAATGTATCAACTTAAGGAAGAAAAATCTGCACTCACAAACTGCGTCTCATTATTTATTTATATTACCACCATGTCCAAAAAGCAAACACGTTTCGGCTATCAAGCCTTCATCAGTGCGTGGTACTCTTTGGAACTACCCTGTTGAGGTAGAGTCAGGCAATGGTGGAAAACAATAGGCTCGTTCGTGACGACGCAGTAAGATTTTTGCTAGGCAGTGGGCATGCGCACTTTGCCAGTTTGATGCATTCTGGTTAGAATTTTCTTACCACAATGCATCAAACTGGCAAAGTGTGCATGCCCACTGCCTAGCAAAAATCTTACTGCTTCGTCACGAACGAGCCTAATAATGACTCCCCCATTGACTATCTGCCCCCTAGATCTGCCTCCGGTATCATGCGAAGCAGGGTTGCCAGATGAGGCTGATGATTTCCAGTCCAAAAAATGCTCAAAACCCGCCTAGAAGCACAAAATCCCGCCCAATTCTATTGATTTCTATGGCAAAAATTGTGGTACAGAATAGGTCGTATTTCGTAGATTTACATATTGTCCGTGAATTTTAATGAATGAATCATAAATGAGCCAATGGCTAGTTCAGATATTTGCTTCCGGGCACTGTTGCTTTCTACATTGAAGTAATACTTCCGGGTACCCCTGGAACTCTGGGCTGCGTTTCTCAAAAGCATAGTTGTTAGCTAGTTCACAATTTGGGAAATTGTCAATGGGAGATTGCATTGCAAACAACAAAGCAGCAAACATACTTAGCAACTTTGGTTTCGAGAAATGCACCCCTGAATGCCATGGCTCTGGGGTGAGCTTGTCTAGTTGAGAGAGGCCTATGAAGAGAAGACATTAACCCATTGTGTCCTGGAGACACATATACGCTGCATTCAGGTTCCTGATATTTGAGCTGTTTTATGAAAAATGTGGGTGTGTTAGAGCTGAATGAACACTATACTAGTGCAAAATGATGGTTCTAGATTTTGTAATGTAACCTATTTCATGTTTGTATGTGCTTCGGAGGCTGAGATATTAGGATTTAATAGGCAGAGGGCACCCTTTCCCAAAAAGGGCTTAGGACAAAATGGATTAAAACAGTGCTGAAGCTACCTTGGTATGAGGCTGGCTCCAGAGAAGTCAGACAGGGCGTAGATCATGGTGATGATCAGGGTCACCACCACTATGACGGCGTCCACGATATTCAACTTGGAGCTGAAGTACACATGGAACCTGTGACAGAAAACACAAGCAATTTGTAAAAACAAAGGAAATATGCCCTCCGCGCTTCTAATTTGACAATCCGGTGCAACCAGAGCAGGACTAAATAATAAGTGCAAAGGGAAAAGAATCTGGTGCCACACGGATGTCTATCTTCTGTAATTTTATTTTTTCAGTGCAGTAAGACTAACGTTTCGACATGCGGACTCTGATGAAGACGCATGTCGAAACGTTAGTCTTACTGCACTGAAAAAATAAAATAGAAAATAGACATCCGTGTGTCACCTTCTTTTCCCTTTGCACAAAACACAAGCAATCTTTCTGAATGTTTGATGTTGAAAAATGACACATCATATTCACTGTAGCTTATAATTTGTGAATTTCCCTACATAACCTAGAGACACCATTACAAACATTGTCAATCATTTTAGGAGCCTGTTGTCTTGAGTCATATTTTTTAAAGATATTTCTTTGGTCTTTTGAACTGTATTACATGGGCAGTCATGGGTGAGTGGTTAGGGCGTCAGACTTGCATCCCAGAGGTTGCCGGTTCGACTCCCGACCCGCCAGGTTGGTGGGGGGAATAATCAACCAGTACTTTCCCCCATCCTCCTCCATGACTGAGGTACCCTGAGCATGGTACCGTCCCACCGCACTGCTCCCCATGGGGCGCCACTGAGGGCTGCCCCCTTGCACGGGTGAGGCATAAATGCAATTTCGTTGTGTGCAGTGTGCAGTGTTCACTTGTGTGCTGTGGAGTGCTGTGTCACAATGACAATGGGAGTTGGAGTTTCCCAATGGGCTTTCACTTTCACTGTATTAGTGACAGGACAGCTTAAAAGAGAGACAGGAAACGTTTGGGAGAGAGAGATGGGGAAGGGTTGGCAAAGGACCCGGGCCGGAATCGAACCCGGGTGGGCCGCCTAGCAGCTGAGTGCCCAGCTGTTAAGTAACGGTAGGGCCTGGAGTTGTATTTTTTTGTGATGTTAAGCTTAAGCCTTTTTTTGCTGAGGTATGTTTAATCGTCTCTCAAAAATGAGCTGAGGCAAAGCTCGTGTTAAAAGCATGTCAGCCGAATATTATGGGAATGGCTGCCTGACGCAAGACCACATTTCCTGTGCAGCACTTCCTGTGGTGGCGACTGGAGGACAAGGGCCTGAGTCAACACATTTGCCTCTTTCTGCCCTTCCACACTGCTGCCCTCACCACCATGGCGACACAAACTATGATATTGCTTAACAGCGTCCGAAGAGAACTTCCTTACATATGCATATACATATACACTCACTGGCCACTTTATTAGGAACACCTCTCTACTGCTGGGTTGGACCTAGCCTGGTCCTGACCATCCCATAATACTACCATTTCATTTTGTATTTATGGTCTGGCATTTGTTTGCTCTGAAGCGATTAAATTATTGGACACCTCTCACCCAATCGCTGGCAGTTACTCAACAACAACATAGCGCAGACCAATGGCTCTGGCGCAGATGTGTACGTCATTGTCACGAGCATTCTCCCCCTTTCGTCCCCACGTGGGGGGCGTATTCGATTATTGGCTGTTTTCTGGGGGGGGGGGCGGCGGCGTTGCAATCAAAATTCTACTGCTCCAAGCACTCCACAGAGAAGCACGGCCAGACTACAGTAGTGGAGCCAATCCTTTGGCGGAAGTACGTAGGATGGCTCGCGAGGCTAGGTTGGACCCCCTCTAGCCTTCAGAACTGCCTTAACTGCTTGCGACAATACTCGAGTAGGCTGTGGCATCCAGCAAAGATAATTTGGTACTAATTGGCCCAGATTGTGCCATTATATCTCCAGCCTGAAACGTTGATGTAAGGCAGGGTCCATCCATGTTTTCATGCTGTTGACACCAAATTCTGACTATTCCACTTGAGTGTTGCAGTACATATCAAGACTCATCAGACTAGGCAACATTTTTCTGATCTTTCAGTGTCGTTCATGGTGAGCCTGTGCAAATTGTTGTCTCATTTTCCTGCTCTTAGCTGACAGGAGTGGCACCAAATGTGGTTTTCTACTGCTGTAGCCCATTTGCCTCAATATTTGATGTGCTGTGTAATCAGAGATAGTCGTATGCATACCTTGGTTGTAATGAGTGGTTATTTGACTTAATGTTGCCTTTGTATCAGCTCAAACCAGTCTGACCATTCTCCTTGGACCTCTGCCATCAACAATGCATTTTTGTCCACAGAACCGTCGCTCAATATAATTTTTCTCTTTTTCGGACCATTATTTGTAAACCCTAGAGCTGGTTGTGTGTGAATATCCCAGTACGTCAGTATTTTCTGAAATACTCAAATCAAGCCCTTTCGGCACCAACAGCCATGCCATGTTCTTCCCCATTATGATGCTGAGTTTGAACTGCATCAGATCATCTCGACCACCATGTGCCACCATGTGATTGGCTGATCAGAAATGTGCCTCAATGAACAATGTAAAGATGGGCAATCAATGTGTGAAAATGAAAGGATAGGCTGACGGACCCCTCATTTCTGGCAGAGATGTGATGTATGACGTATGTAACTGTGGGGATAGTTCGCCACTTGGCCTCTCACCTACCAGTCAACCCTGGGGTGAATTTCTCAAAACCAAAGTTGCTAACTACATCAGCTACTTTGTTGTTTTCAATGCATTTTCCCATTGGCAACTACCGAAGTTGCTAACAGGCTAACAACTTCTCTTTTGAGAAACTCACCCCAGTTCGGGCATGGGAGGGAGGCACAGCACCATACCGCTGAGCTAAAGGCCCAGACCGACAGCTCAGCACTACAGACACTGAAGTGAAAGTGAAAGCCTATTGGGAAACTCCAACTCCCATTGTCATTGTGACACAGCACTCCACAGCACACAAGTGAACACTGCACACTGCACACAACGAAATTGCATTTATGCCTCACCCGTGCAAGGGGGCAGCCCTCAGTGGCGCCCCATGGGGAGCAGTGCGGTGGGACGGTACCATGCTCAGGGTACCTCAGTCATGGAGGAGGATGGGGGAGAGCACTGGTTGATTACTCCCCCCACCAACCTGGTGGGTCGGGATTCGAACCGGCAACCTCTGGGATGCAAGTCTGACGCCCTAACCGCTCACCCATGACTGCCCATGACTGCCCAGAATGAGGCTTTGGGAGGGAGGTTTTACTAGTTGGCATCCGTTACACTCACCCCCCTAAACCTCACTCCCATCCCGGGTCACGGCACCAGTGTAATTGAGGTGATCCTGTGATAGTTCGGTACTCAGGGCTCGAACCCGTCACGTCCCAGAGGTTCTACACCAAACTCCTCTAGTTGGCATCCGTTACACGCACACATTGCTGGACAACTTCATCTTATTCTATATAAATAAAATATCTTCTAAATAAATAACATCTCTACTCTACTCTATTCAGATCCTCACCCCTCCTGTCTCTTAGCGGCTCTCTACTTTACTCTACACACACCTCCGGCACAGCCGGCCTAAAAACAGCCATCCCACTCACTAGTCGACCCATGCCTGCAGTTCACCCAAGGGTGCTGTCGAGCGAGTGCAGCCTATTCATTCTGAATGGAGTCTGCACTCCTCCGTTGGCGGCCCTTGAGTGTAGTGCCACCTGGAAAAGTATTGAGTGAGCCGTCTCATCATATTCAGAGAACCTCTCTGCCTCCAGTCTCTACGCGGCTCTCTAGTTTACTATACTCACCCCTCTACTCTCTACTCTACTCTACTCTACTCACCCCTCTTACTCTCTACTTTACTCTACTCAACTCTACTCTACTCTACTTTACTCTACTCACCCCTCTGGTCTCTACTTTACTCTACTCTACTCAACCCTACGGCCTCTACTTTACTCTACTCTACTTTACTCTACTCACCCCTCTTACTCTCTACTTTACTCTACTCAACTCTACTCTACTCTACTCTACTCTACTCACCCCTCTGGTCTCTACGCGGCTCTCTACTTTACTCTACTCATCCCTTTTACTCTCTACTTTACTCTACTCACCCCTTTTACTCTCTACTCTACTCTACTCTACTTTACTCTACTCACCCCTCTGGTCTCTACTTTACTCTACTCAACCCTCTTACTTTCTACTTTACTCTACTCATCCCTCTTACTCTCTACTCTACTCTACTCTACTCACCCCTTCGGTCTCTACGCTGCCCTCTACTCTACTGAACTCTACTCAACCCTACGGTCTCTACGCTGCCCTCTACTCTACTTAACTCTACTCACCCCTACGGTCTCTACGCTGCCCTCTACTCTACTTAACTCTACTCACCCCTACGGTCTCTACGCTGCCCTCTAGTCTACTTTACTCTACTCACCCCTCTTACTCTCTACTTTACTCTACTCATCCCTCTTACTCTCTACTTTACTCTACTCAACCCTTCGGTCTCTGCGCGGCTCTCTACTCTACTGAACTCTACTCAATCCTACGGTCTCTACGCTGCCCTCTACTCTACTGAACTCTACTCACCCCTCCACGTAGACCCTGAGCAGCACGTCCACCAGGAAGAAGATGGAGATGGAGAGGGAGAGAGCCTCCAGGGCGTCCCCTATGCCCGCTCTGCTCTCCAGGGGGATGGCCAGGTCCGCCACCACCAGACAGATGTCCACGATGATCAGCACCACACCAAACACCCTGACAACCAAGAAGAGGAGAAGGAGGGGTGCAAGGTTTACTCACAAAGGTCACACCGACACTAATACCAATACCAAACACCCTCACAAAGGGAGTGTTCCAAGAACCTGGTGCCGTGGCAAACCAGTTTGAGTTAACCTTGAGTGAGTGGTGGTAAATCATCTAATAGAAGGGCCCGGAGTCCTCATTTTCTCATCTAAATGACATCTGTGGGCTATATATTAGCAGGTTTACCACTTCCCTGTAGGTTAACTTGGCCAGGTTTATCACTTAACCATGTTCTTGGAATACCCACAAGATGGAGGAAGGTGGTGCTTACTCACGCCATTACTAAACACCAATCGCCCTAACAAATAGGAGCAGGAGGAAGATGTGGAGGAATATAACAATACATGATTAAGAAGAAGAAGAAGAGGGAAATTAGGTTTAGGATAAAATCAAGAAAACAAATCCCTTATTGTCATTATACACAGTATGAGATGACACAAGCTTTGTCTTAAAAGTGCACACAATATGATAATGACTCACAGAGCTTACACTGACACTCATAACAATACTAATCACCCTGCGGAGGAGGGATATGTGAGACCCGTGATGTTGCATTACAGGGCTGACACCCACACTGATAACATTTTAATGGGAGGGGTTGTAGAGTAGACGCACAACAAAACCACATAGAAAGGTACAAGTTCTGCAGTCGCAGTGAATGTTACAGAATAATATTTGACATGCATGATTATGAATCATCTACGTAAAAAAATTAAAACATTTAAAAGAGGAAAATGATGCAGATATTTTCAGGAACAGATGAGAAACATTTACCGGAAGCCAAAAGACATCACAAAAGGAGCGATCTTCTTTCGAACATGGCTGGATGGGAAAGAGGGAGAGGCAAGTTATGCGCAGTGTTAAACTTCATGTAGAAACATGTACATCAGGGTTATTCAATTAGAATTTCATTAGCCATCACTAGCATGATAATGACACTTCAAATCAGTGGTCTACTAACAATTTTCAAACATATTCCTCTAACCTAAAACTTAACCACATTGAAAGTTCAATGCACAGGACAAGCAGGAGATTCACAAGAAAATAATGGGTTTCCGCTATGTCAATGTATACTGCTTACTAGGGCCTCGTCTGGGCCACATGTGTACTGTGCCAAGGCCGAATGTGGCCCTCGGGCCGCCAACTGAAAAGGCCTGACAATGGCATGCATGGTAAGCAGGGCTTGACATTAACTTTTTCGATTGCCGGCCACTGTGGCTAGTGGTTTTCCTGAGTCAATAGCCATCCAGCTATTCTACTAGCCACATCTTTTTAAAATCATGATGCTGTACATCTAACCTCAGAAGATGATGTGCTTAAAGCAAGAAGATGAGTGCATGGGTTTCAACATGGAAATAAAACAACCAAATAAAAACTGTGTAACTGAGCTTTTTCTTGAACTTAAATAAAAACAATTGATACACAAGGGGAAAAATGCAGAATATACGCTATTATGATAAATATCATATCATAGAATGAGCTACCTGCCAAATTGGCTAGTGACACTGAAATTGTTACCAGCCACAGCCAAGTTTTACCAGCATTTGGCCGGTTTGCAGGTGCCAGTGTCAAGCCCTGATAGTATGACTCAACACCAGACACCCCCTGCGCTCCGACATCAGGTCTCAGTCTAGGATTCAGCAGACAGACTAGTATACACAACACTAATCTCACAGTTACTGTGTTTACACTCTGCGTAATACACACACCGGTAATCACACAGTGACCTGTGTTTATAGTCTGGGATGTTTCTGGTTCATCAAGAGTGCCTGTGCCTATCCATACCGTACACTACACTACACTGCACTGCACTGCACAATGCTCCCCATTATCCACAGTTCATCCCAGGCCCTGCATTAACTACAGGACATACATTATGTGGAGATGAGTAAATGTGCAAGACGTGTACGTCTACGGATATATGGGATACGTGGCTTTGAGCAATGAGCATGTGTGCTGCTGGACACCTGAATTTTCTTGGGGATGAATGAAGTATCTCTACTCAAAAAACTTGCTGTGACATTAATCAAACATGTACTGCCCTTCCTGACGTTTAGGACATGGGCTATACACAATGGAGGAGGATGGGAGGTTGGTTCGACCCCCTGCGCCATATCATGTGACCCAGACAAGTACTGTAGCATCAAGTTGAACTTGAACAGGTAAGATCACCATCCAGGGAATGCAACACCGGCATTCTCAGCAAGCCAACAACTACGCTCTTTTATGCACATAAATAAGATTAATGATGAAGATTAACATATTATTTAACCCTTGGTGAATATGAAATACAGAGAGAAGCAATATATTGCTAAAAAGCTATACACCAATTTAACTTAAGTGTCAATGAATTCAATATAGCAATAAATTAGAACTCTTCATGTTTCCCTCATCTCGCGCGCACGCACGCACGCATGTGCGCGCACACACACGCGCACACACACACACACACACACACACAACTGTTTTTTTCGCTGTCTCTCTGTTGGCTGAGCTTGGTGATCAATTGACCCCTTTGGCCATGCTGCCTGGTAAATGTGGGTCAAGTGTTTGATTTGATTCTCTTCTGATGAACAAGATAACAAGCTAAATGGGCCATGTGGAGAATAGAAGAGAAAGGTAGCTTACTTGTACAAGGTGTCCGGCTCATCATTTTCCTCCTTGCCATCGTCGATCTTGACCTGGGCCTCCGTGTCTGGCCCCCTGCAAGTAGAAAGGCAACAGATTTTGACATGACAAGAACCTCGTTTAAATTATGTTTTTAATTCTGAATTAAATAGTCCCACATTGCACGTTCACTTCATTCCACATTGCGAAATGTTTACATGATGTTTTCAAAGTAGAATTAAGTTTTATTCTGAATCAAATTGATCTATTTTGGAATTAAATGTCCCATGTAACCAGGGCCACTGCCATTCCTGTGTGTCCATGGAAAGGGATGGATTACTGCAAGGGCCTACCGGGCCAAGGCCCAGGGGCCCCAAGAGTCAAGGGGCCCTTAAGCCCCTACATTTCCATTCTCATATTGTGTTAAAATCCCACTTTCGACCCATATATTTTCAAAGTTTCTCAGGGGACAAACATCCGAAGCCCCCAACAATATAGGGTCTCTAAATAAACGCTTAAGATTTTTTAAATGAGCAACATCCATGGAGGGGGGAGGGGGCTTTCCTGCTGTCTGGCCACTGGCCAAGGGCCCCATGGAGTCATAATTCGCCCCTGTCCATGTTGGGCTCAAGGTAAGACCTTGAAGATAGACATGAGATGACAACACTTTATTTGTTAAAAATTGAGATGTGTTTGGTACAGGTTATTGTCTTTTGGAACAGAGTGCAGCTCTCACCCGTTCGCCTCTTTCACGTCCAGCCCAGGGTTAAAATGCACGGATGACATGTCACTGTCTGAGGAATCCTGAGGACACAAACATACAGTACAGCAGGCTACACGTCATGAACCACCCTCTCCAACAGGGTACCCTAAAATGAGTTAGTGCTACTGGGCATTTCAAGAGTAGGCTACCAGTGGACTTTCAGGTTTCAAAATCTCCCACTTGCAAACAAACACTTTGCTGCATGCAATGAATGTACGCGAACTACAGCCTACAACGTTCACGATTGGTTATTAAAACAACGCTAAAATTCGGAATAGTGCAGACTATCAGAATACAGTAGTGCAGACTATTACCAAATGTACCACAAAAATACACATCAGAGAAACACACTTGTCAGGTGTTTGTAACACAATTTCTTTCAGAGCGAAGACCATGCACACGTAGCCTACAGGGTGTCAAATTGACAACTATGCACAATAGAACAATACAACTATGCACAATAGAACAATACAAACCAGACACTTCGCGGAGGAAAGGATAGTGCGAGACGGAACAGACAAGCGGCACGCCAACTTTTTTTGCACCGTGAATACGCGGTTCTGTTCAAGTTATTATTTCCAAGTGCATTCCCCGCTTTGTGCCCACCAAGTGTCCTTTGAAGTATAGTTTGTGTCTTGTGACTTACCATGAGGATACGGAGGAAAGCGGTTCAAAGGTTGATCGTTGTATTTTTCTCTTTCCTCACATCCAGTTATTCCGCCGCCCCTCCTTTGCTAACGTAGCGGTTTTGGACTTCCTGATGCGCTCCAAGCCAATGGCTTTTCCTCCCCAAATTCAGAGTCAGAGGGGATGGAGGTTTTGCATCAAGAAATCTGTCATGTTTCGGTCAAATCAATAATTCCAGTAACCTACCGGTCACGCTTAAAATCTGTTATGTTTTGACTGGTCCACAGATGTTTTCAATTAAGCGTCAGAATGTTCCACTGGCACTGGCAAATACTTTTGCCCCCCTCCCCCCAAGTTGCACGCACGCACCCACCCCCCAGCCCCATACAGAGGAAAAGCATCTCTGACCTGAGGTGGTCAAGAATATGTTATTGGTATGATTTGATATGATGTCTCTGAGCTTCTAGAGAATCTCAACCCACCAGCTGTGGAATGCCCGGAATGGAAAAGTTTCGACACCTTGCTTTCCCGTTCTATGCAGAATCTAATGCAGAACATGCGTAACCAAGAGCTTCTATAAATAATGCAAGAAAAAACCTGTCAGGCTGTTTCATTTGCTTCTTTGCGCGCAAGGTGTGTGCCACGCTTTCATCGAGGTAAGATCCAGTTTGAAATAATACAAGTGACAGAACTTATTTCTTTATAGGCGTAATATTGAAAAAAGTGGGCTAATGTAAAAAAAACCTAAGTATTGTTTTATATTGTTTGTATTTCTTTCTTTCTTTCTTTCTTTCTTTCTTTCTTTCTTTCTTTCTTTCTTTCTTTCTTTCAAAGGCCTGCACACGCACTGAACTCCCTGATGGTATTTCTTGTGTGTCTGTTCCTGTTCCTCTGGGTAGACCAGTGTGAACCTGGAGCCTATCCTCCACTATCTGTAAGTAGCCCATACTTA